>NW_027507726.1:0-122498 GCF_037356315.1 Lithobates pipiens | reverse complement strand
GGTCGCAGAATCAAGTCCATCAACCTCTGGAAAGTTGCAGGCGCTCCATGTAACCCGAATGGCATCACTACATACTGGAATAGCCCATCAGGGGTGGAGAATGCAGTTTTCTTTTTAGCCTCGCCAGAAAGTGGAATCTGCCAGTAGCCCTTTGTGAGATCGAGGGTGGTTATGTACCTGGCGTTACCTAACTTCTCAATCAACTCATCTACCCTGGGCATAGGATAAGCATCGAACTTGGAGATCTCATTCAACTTTCTGAAATCGTTACAGAACCTCCAAGTTCCATTGGGCTTTGGGATTAGCACAATCGGGCTGGACCATTCACTCTGTGACACCTCAATTACCCCCAGATCAAGCATACGTTTTACCTCGTCAGATACGGCTTTTCTACGTGCCTCCGGTATCCTATAGGGCTTTAGGTTTACTCTGCTTCTAGGCTCAGTTTCAATGTGATGATGGATGAGGTGGGTACGCCCTGGGAGGTCAGAGAACTTGTTTTTGTTTTTCTGTAAAAATTCCAGAGCCTCCTGTTTCTGTGACACTGATAGAGCATCACCTACTTTGACTGGAGGGATTGGTGGTGACAAATTATTAACAGTATTTGTCGCCACCAAGGATTCCCCGTCTTTCCAGGGCTTGATCAAGTTTATGTGATAAACTTGGAAAGGCTTCCTTCTACCTGGTTGGTGCACCTTGTAGTTCACCTCACTGATCTTTTCAACAATTTCATAAGGACCTTGCCACTTCGCTAAGAATTTACTCTCAACAGTGGGGACTAGTATAAGGACCCTATCGCCTGGGTTGAATGTCCTGATTCTTGCGGACCGGTTGTAAATTCTACTTTGGGCCTCTTGAGCTCTCTGGAGGTGTTCCCTTACCAGGGGCATTACAGTGGCTATACGGTCCTGCATTTGTGCTACATGCTCAATAACACTCTTGTATGGGGTGGACTCACTCTCCCATGTCTCTTTTGCAATGTCCAGTAGACCCCTAGGGTGACGACCATAGACCAACTCGAATGGTGAGAACCCTGTGGATGCTTGGGGCACCTCCCTAATAGCAAACATGAGGTAGGGTAATAAATGATCCCAGTCACGACCATCTTTTCCCACCACTTTCTTCAACATATGTTTCAAAGTTTTATTAAATCTCTCCACCAATCCGTCCGTCTGGGGGTGGTATACAGAGGTACGGATGTGTGAGACTTTAAATAGTTTGCATAATTCCTTCATCAGTTTTGACATAAATGGCATACCTTGGTCAGTTAGGATTTCTTTGGGGATCCCAGTCCTAGAGAACATATAAAACAACTCACGTGCAATTGTTTTAGATGCAGTGTTTCTTAAGGGTACAGCCTCAGGATAGCGGGTCGCATAATCTATGACTACCAAAATATACTGGTGTCCTCTAGCTGACTTTACCACGGGACCCACTAAATCCATGGCAATACGCTCAAAAGGCACCTCTATAATAGGGAGCGAAACCAAAGGACTGCGAAAATGTGACACTGGGGCACTAACCTGACATGTGGGGCACGACTCGCAGTATTTTTTAATGTCATCATATATCGCCGGCCAAAAAAACCTCTGGAGAACCCTCTCTCGCGTTTTGTCAGTCCCCAAGTGTCCCCCAAGAACATGGGGTTATGTGCCATGTCAAGCACCTGACGCCGGTACGGCTTAGGTACCAGAAGCTGTTCCACAATCTCATCCTTAACCTTATTGACTCTATAGAAAAGATCATTAGTCACCGAAAAATGTGGAAATCTTTTTTCAGCATCTGGTTCCTGAGGTACCCCATTCATAACAGCAACCTGCTCTCTCGCATTTTTGAGAGTGGGGTCCTGTAATTGTGCAGCGCCAAAATTATCCCTAGACACCTCTAAGTCTAGTATATTTTGCTCAGTGGGAGGAGCCTCCTCCTCCCCAGCCAGGACCTGCAAAGGAGAACAATCATTTTCAACCTGCACACTTCTATCATTCACAGGGGACAAAGCAACCCCCTTAGAGGTATCCCCACTCCTTTTGGGGATTTTTCTTTTTTCCCAGAGAGCCCAGAATAATGGAAAATCGCGCCCCAATATTACATTATGCATGAGGTTTTTTACCACACCCACTTCATATTGTACGGTGCCTTGTTCAGTCCCGACTTTAGCCAGCACTATAGGGTACACTTTTGTATCACCATGTATGCACACAACACTCATATGCTTTTTAGACTCTAAGTCCCCAGCCACCAGGCTAGCATGCACCAAGGTTACGAGGCTTCCCGAGTCCATTAACGCCTCAACGGGAAGGTCATTGATGGTAATATTGCAGATTTGCGGTTCAGTCTCTAGTCCAGGAACTGCAGCACAAGATGGTTCCGCAAACAGCGACTGACGCCGGCTAGCGTCACACTCCATGGGTTCAGTGGTAAGAGGGCAATGGGCCGACACGTGTCCCGCCTCATGGCATCTCCAACACTGGATAGGGCCTGGTCTCTTTGGCAAGGAGTCCTTTTCAGAGCCCCTTAGCCACCCGGGACCATCACCAGTCTTTTGTCCCTGAGACACCACTTGAGCCCTTTTCCCTCCATCAGCACCCCTCCACACTCCCCCAATAGATGGAAGTCTCTTACCAGCTGACGGCACAGATCTGGCGCTCCGGGGAGGTGAAGATGCTGCAGGAACATCACGGAGGTAGTCCTCAGTTGCCTGGAACCTCTCCACAAGGTTGACAAGTTCGTTTGCATTCTTAGGATCACCTTGTCCCACCCAGCGTTGCAGGTCAGTAGGAAGCGCTCGGAGGTAGCGATCCATCACGACCTTCTCTAGGATTTGTGCAGGAGTAGAAGTGTCTGGCTCCAACCACTTTCTTGCCAAATGGATTAGGTCATACATCTGGGACCTCGCTGATTTGTCCAGACTGTAGCTCCAGTTGCGTACCCTCCGGGCACGGACTGCAGTAGTAACTCCTAGTCGGGCAAGTATCTCCTCTTTTAGCCGAGTATAGTCCTTAACCTCTTGCTCACTGAGGTCATAGTAGGCCTTTTGAGGTTCACCTGTTAAATAGGGCGCAATTACCTCTGCCCACTCAGCGGCTGGTAACTTCTCTCGCTCAGCCACGCGCTCAAATACTGTTAGATAGGCTTCAACATCGTCCTCAGCAGTCATCTTTTGCAGCGCTTTCTGCACAGTCCTTCTCCCAAAAAAAATCTCTGGAGCGGCTCCCATCACTGTGGGTGGATTAGCAACCACAGGCGCCTCTCGATTTGCAATCAGGTGCTCGATAAGTTGTTGTTGTGCAGCCATGGACTGTTCATGTCGTCTATTGGCCTCTATCTGAGCCTGCTGTTGTTGCAAACTCACTTGCATAAACTGCTTCAGCATCTCCTCCATGTTGCTGGACTGTTCTTGGAGTGTAGTTGCAGCTTTCACCCAGGACATCAGCAGCTGTAGCCAAGTCTGTCCACACCGTTGCCCCTAGCAACCGTATTTGCCCGCTACCTCCACCAATTGTAAGGGATCTTCCCGGGGTAGGGTGTGTTTGGACACAGTTCACAGCAGACTTGGACTTTATAAAGCAGACCTTGGCGTTTATTCGTGGTACAAACAGTCCAACAAACAAAATATACAGCAACACCGTGCTTCTTGTGTATAACAGGAACAAAATAATAACAAAAAACAAACAACCTAGCCCGGCTGGGCGCTTACTAAACAGGTTCTTCTCACCTGACACTTATAAACACAGCGTCTTTCGCCTGGATATCGCAGGGTGGATTTTAGCTCCAGCAGTGGCTGTGCTTGCAGCTTCCTCAAACACACAGACTGTTCGTTTCCCTGGCTGAGAGCAAACACCTGCAGGCCCGCAGAGCCTTTACCTTCCCAGGCTAATTAGGATCAAAGCTCACCTGATCCAAAACCCAGAACTGGAACGAGGGATGGGGGGTGTGGAATGACAGGTCCCTCTACCAAACCTACCTGCCATTCCATATAAACCCAGGCCCGGCAAGATTAAATAACAACTCAGCAGCATATTGCTGCTGAGAAACTGATCCATCCTGGACTTACCATCTCACACTGTGTAGCAACCTAGGTGAGATGTACACCCCCTCAACCACTTCTCCAGTGACATGTCTACAGCACCTACCTGCTGTATACACCCCACACACATTATATATTATATATACACACCTACCCACTGTAAACACCACACATACATACATATTATATACTCCACATGCACACACGCACACACGCGCGCACGCCTACCCGCTGTATACACCCCACATATATACACCTACCCGCTGTATACACCCCACATACACAATTATCGTATTTGCCAGCGTATAAGGCGTCTGGGTATACAAGACGATCCCCTAATTTTCCAGTGTAAACACAGGTTTTGGGCTATACTTGCCATATAAGACTACCCCCTTTCCCAGGTAACACCATTTAATCCCTGTCCGCCCTATAGCAAAATGACAGCCAGGTGGTGGTTCAGTTATCCTGACTGGGCGCCATATGATGCCCAGCAGGATAACAGCCACTGCGCGCCCATGGGGGCACACATCGCGGGGATCGGTGATGCGGTGTGTCAGTCTGACACATCGCTACATCATTCTCGGTAAAGCGCCTCCGGCGGAGGCTCTTTGCCACGTGATCAGCCATGTCCAATCATGGCTGATCATGATGTAAACAGGAAGAGCCGTTGATTTGCTTTTCCTCACTCGCCTCTGACAGAAGCGAGTAGAGGAGAGCCGATCGGCGGCTCTCCTGATGGGGGGGGGGGTCTGCGCTCATTGTTTAAAAGCGCAGCCTCCCCCCTCGGATGCCCATACTGGACCACCAGGGAAGCCCCCAATATGTGGATGGCCAGGTATGTACCCCGTGTCTATCCACATATACAAAAATATGTCAAATATATGCCAATCAGTGCCCACAAATGGGCACTGACTGGCAACATTATGCAGCAGATCAGACAAGTGATGCCCTGCAATGCCACCCAGTGTCATCAGTGCCACCTCTCAGTGCCCATCCATGCTCATCAGTGCCCACCTATCAGTGACCACCACTGCCACCCATAAGTACTCATTAGTGCTGCTTATGAGTGTCCATCACTGCCCCTTTGAGTGCCCATCAGTGCCGCAAACCAGTGCCTCCTATCAGTGCCACCTCATCAGTGCCCGTCATTGAAGGAAAAAAACTTAGTTATTTACACATTTTCTGCGCAAAAATAAATAAATAAATAAATCGCAGAGGTGATCAAATACCAACAAAAGAAAGCTCTATTTGTGAGAACAAAATGCTAAAAAAATAAATAAAAAAAAAAAATTTGTTTGGGTAGTGTCGCATGACCGCGCAATTGTCATTCAAATTGCAACAGCGCTGAAAATTGGCTTTGGCAGGAACTACTGACGTCTTCTACCAGTTCTTCGCCCCTCTCCACTTTTGTCTTCTAGCCCCTCTCTGTTTGTTCTCCCTTTGCCCGCTGTCTTTTGCCTCCGCTGGGTCTTCTCCGCTGTGTTCTCCCTCTGTTCTACTTCCGTTGCCGACTCAACGCTCTCTCCTGCTCTAATGCTGGGTGCGCCGATACTTACATTGGAATGGGGCGGGGTCACCAGAGGCCCGTCCCTTATGATGTCACCACCTGCAAGGGGTGGGCCTCCGGATGACATCACAGGGTGATCACGCCCCATACCAATATAAGTAGTGGCACACCGCGCACCTAGCATTAGAGCAGGAGAGCTCGTTGAGTCAACATAGGAAGAACAACAGAGGGAGAAGACAGCGGAGAAGACAGCGGAGAAGACCCAGCAGAGGCAGAAGAGAGCGGACAGAGGGAAAAGAAGTGGAGAGGGCTAGAAGACATCAGCGGAGAAGAACCAGCAGAAGACATCAGCAAAGGAGGCAGAAGAGCCAGAGAGGAGAGAATAGATGGGAAGAGACGACGGAGCAGCTTAATAAATTACTTTAACTAGTTGCTGACCGCCGGCAGTCAAATGACGGCCAGGCGGTGCAGCTATTGTGGCGGGAGGCCGTCATATGACGGCCTCCCGTTTAAACAGGGATGCGCGCGATCGTGCGCGCGCATCCCTGTTTCTTCGGTGGCGGCGTGTCACGGAGACACCGCTCGCCACCGAAGGGGGTGAACAGCCATTCGTTATGGCTGTTTACCACGTGATCGGCCGTGATGAAGTCACGGCCGATCACAGATGGTCACACCCCCTACGTGCACGGCGCATGCGCGCGATCGCGAGTGCGCTGCGCGTGCACGTCGGTGGCGGCGTGTTCCCCGGGAACACTGCTCGTCACCGACACTGGTAAACAGCCATTGGCTGGCTGTTTACCCATGTGATCGGCTGTGATCCTTTCACAGCCGATCACTAAAATGTAAACAAACCGCGGTAACGGGATGTTACCGGGTTCTCCTCCTCACACACCGATCGTGTGTGAGGAGGAGATTGCGGTAACATCTCGTTACCGCATACAGTGTACACCAAACATACTGATTGCCCCCCCCCAATAAAGAGGACCTGTCACCACCCCTCATAGTACCTGTCAATCACAGTCCATCAGAGTACCTGTCACAATCCATCAGAGTATTTGAGTACCTGTCCCAGCCCATCAGAGTACCCGAGTACCTGTCCCAGCCCATCAGAGTACCCGAGTACCTGTCCCAGCCCATCAGAGTACCCGAGTACCTGTCCCAGCCCATCAGAGTACCCGAGTACCTGTCCCAGCCCATCAGAGTACCCGAGTACCTGTCCCAGCCCATCAGAGTACCCGAGTACCTGTCCCAGCCCATCAGAGTACCCGAGTACCTGTCCCAGCCCATCAGAGTACCCGAGTACCTGTCCCAGCCCATCAGAGTACCCGAGTACCTGTCCCAGCCCATCAGAGTACCCGAGTACCTGTCCCAGCCCATCAGAGTACCCGAGTACCTGTCCCAGCCCATCAGAGTACCCGAGTACCTGTCCCAGCCCATCAGAGTACCCGAGTACCTGTCCCAGCCCATCTGAGTACCCGAGTACCTGTCACAGTTCATCTGAGTACCCGAGTACCTGTCACGGCACATCAGAGTACCCGAGTACCTGTCACGGCACATCAGAGTACCCGAGTACCTGTCACGGCACATCAGAGTACCCGAGTACCTGTCACGGCACATCAGAGTACCCGAGTACCTGTCACGGCACATCAGAGTACCCAAGTACCTGTCACGGCACATCAGAGTACCCGAGTACCTGTCACGGCACATCAGAGTACCCGAGTACTTGTCACGGCACATCAGAGTACCCGAGTACCTGTCACGGCCCATCAGGGTACCCGAGTACCTGTCACGGCCCATCAGGATACCCGAGTACCTGTCACGGCCCATCAGGGTACCCGAGTACCTGTCACAGTCCATTAGAGTACCGAGTACCTGTCACAGTCCATTAGAGTACCGAGTACCTGTCACAGTCCATTAGAGTACCGAGTACCTGTCACAGCCCATCTGAGTACCCGAGTACCTGTCACAGTTCATCTGAGTACCTGTCACCGCCCTTCAGAGTACCCAAATACCAGTCACCAAACCATCAGAGTACCTGTCACCAGGCCATCAGAGTACCTGAGTACTTGTCACCAGGCCATCAGAGTACCCGAGTACCTGTCACCAGGCCATCAGAGTACCCGAGTACCTGTCACCAGGCCATCAGAGTACCCGAGTACCTGTCACCAGGCCATCAGAGTACCCGAGTACCTGTCACCAGGCCATCAGAGTACCCGAGTACCTGTCACCAGGCCATCAGAGTACTCGAGTACCTGTCACCAGGCCATCAGAGTACCCGAGTACCTGTCACCAGGCAATCAGAGTACCCGAGTACCTGTTCCAGTCCATCTGAGTACCCGAGTACCTGTCACAGTCCACCTGAGTACCCGAGTACCTATCTCCAGCCCATCAGAGTACCCGAGTACCTATTTGCAGCCCATGTCTCATAGAATATACGTTGGGGTGTTTACTTTCCAAAATGGGGTCATTTTGTGGGTAATTTCACTGTCCTGGTGGTCCAGGACCTTCAAAAGTGTGATGGGTAGGAATGAAATAAGATGTGTCATTTATGCTCCTAGAACGCCTGAACGTACTACTTCAATGTTTGGCCCATCTATGTGGCCAGGCTGTGTAAAAGTCCTACACATGTGGTATCGCCATACTCGGGAGGAGTAGCAGAATGTATTTTGGGGTGTAATTTTTGCTATATACATGTTATGTGTTAGAAATATCTTATAAATTGACAATTTTGTGTAAAAAAAAATGCGTTTTAATTTTTTTCCACATATTCCAAAAACTTCTGGAAAAAAATGAACCGTTCAAAAGACTCATTATGCCTCACAGATTATACGTTGGGGTGTTTGCTTTCCAAAATGGGGTAATTTTATGGGAAATTCCATTGTGCTGGTACTCCAGGGCCTTCAAAAGTGTAATAGGTGGTTGAGAAATGAGATGCGTAATTTTTGCTCATAGAACGTCTGAAGGTACTACATCAATGTTAGTGCTCTGTATGTGGCCAGGCTGTGTAAAAGTCTCACACACGTGGTATCGCCGTACTCGGGAAGAGTAGCAGAATGTATTTTGGGGTGTAATTTTTGCTATATACATGCTATGTGTTAGAAATATCTTATAAATTGACAATTTTGTGTAAAAAAAAATGCGTTTTAATTTTTTTCCACATATTCCAAAAACTTCTGGAAAAAAATTAACCATTCAAAAGACTCATTATGCCTCACAGATTATACGTTGGGGTGTTAGCTTTCCAAAATGGGGTGATTTTATGGGAAATTACATTGTCTTGGTACTCCAGGGCCTTCAAAAGTGTAATAGGTGGTTGAGAAATGAGATGCGTCATTTTTGCTCGTAGAACGTCTGAAGGTACTACATCGATGTTGGTGCTCTGTATGTGGCCAGGCTGTGTAAAAGTCTCACACATGTGGTATCGCCGTACTCGGGAAGAGTAGCAGAATGTATTTTGGGGGGTAATTTGTTGTATACATATGCTGTGTGTGAGAAATAACCTGATAATATGACAATTTAGTAAAAAAAAATAAAAAAAAATAAAAAATCTTCATTTTGCAAAGAATTGTGGGAAAAAATGACAACTTAAAAAAACTCACCATGCTACTTACTTAATACCTTGGGATGTCTACTTTGTAAAAAGGGGTCATTTGGGGGGTATTTGTTCTTTCCTGACTAGTTAGAGTCTCAAGAAATGAGATACACCTGATGTACTGAAGGCCTGATCAGAAGTGATGAATTTTCAGTGATTGGCACCATAGATTGTAGACTCTATAACTTTCACAAAGACCAAATAATATATACTAATGTGGGTTATTTTTACCAAAGATATGTAGCAGTATAAATTTTGGCCAAAATTTATGAAGAAAAATTACTAATTAGCAAAAATTTATGACAGAAACGAAGAAAAAGGCATTTTTTTCACAAAATTTACGTTTTATTTTATTTATAGCACAAAAAATAAAAAACCCACTAGTGATTAAATACCACTAAAAGAAAGCTCTATTTGTGTGGAAAAAAGGACGCAAGTTTCATATGGATACTGTGTTGGATGACTGAGTAATTGTCATTCAAAGTGTGAGAGCGCTGAAAGCTGAAAATTGGTCTGGTCAGGAAGGGGGTGTAACTGCACTGTACTGAGGTGGTTAAAAACGTGTAATGTGTTTTATTTGACACTTTGTCTTAGGTGAATGGGTAAGGGGGCTTCCAGAGTCCTATAAGCCCCCCCCCCGCCCACAGACCCCCGACAACCAATGGCCAGGGTTGTTGGGAAGAGGCCCTTGACCTCATCAACATGGGGACTAGAGGTGCTTTGGGGTGGGGGCGCAGGGCTCCTCCTACCCCAAAGCACCCATCTTCCCATGCTGAGGACATGGTACGGTTTGGGGGGGGGGGGGCCGCCGCTCATCCCCACCCCCTTTCCTGACCTGCTGTGGGCTCGGATAAGGGTCTGGTATGGATTTTGGGGGGGACCCCCACGCCGTTTTTTCGGAGTGGGGGTTCCCCTTAAAATCCATACCAGACCGAAGGCGTGGAGTTCCTCTTCAAGATCAGAGAACAAGTCGCATGGTAATTAAAGTCAGATCAGTCAAGATGGCGATCCGACTTTGATCCGACTTCAGTGATATTCAATGGGCTGAAGTAGCATCAAAGTCGGCCCAAAGTAGTGCAGAGAGCATTTTTAAAGTGGGACCAGATATGATGGCTCCCATAGGGAACCATTGATTGTCATACGACATGAGCTCCCAATGTCGGAGCATTTGTCGTAACAGTGTGAACCCGGCCTTAGGCACACATCCAGTGGCTGTACCAACGATGTCAATCCTGCAGGAATAAGCTCCGCATCGGTGTTTATTGTCAGCCTTTCCTTTGTGCTGGGAGTTAAATGAGCCATGAGCATATCCCACACCAGTAGGCTACGTTCTCGATGACGTCCACCTTATCGTCTACTCCATACATTTTCATTTACATTTCATATTTACATTTCATAGCTTTACCCCGTCTTCATCCATCCAGCCTATTTCATTCACATGTACAAAAACTCCAACAGGAAAACTTGCTTTTCGGCATTGTTTTTCTTTTTAAAATAATCATTGGTCTTTGGCGCCATCAGCTGTATATGCTAGTACCACCATAAAACTGGACTTCTCATGTCCTGTTTTAATTAACACCTTTAATTTTGCACCTTTTGAATTGACTGTTCCATTTGCAACCATATTGAAATTCATAGGAGTTCCATCGATATTGCCGATATGACTTATCACATAGCTGTGTTTCTTGCCCTGTTGTATTACATATCGATGTAAATTACTTAGCAGTCGAGATCTGCAGGTAATCTTTGTGCAGTTTTGGTCTTTTGCCTCAGTACCAGATCATGCCTTTCCAAGAACCTAGTACACCGGGATATAGTGGCCTTAAATCCTTTGCTATGATCTGGGTTAGATTTGGCCCACTGAAGTGCAAAAATCTGTATGTTTTCGGGTCACTACAAAACCATTGTGACGATGCTCATGCGCCATGTCTGCTACATGCTTTTCGAGTTCTGGCCAATGTGGGGTGCCTCTTCTTAATGCACCCTTACCCCTTGGCATACACTTTAATGCAGGGGTGCCCAACCAGTGGCCCGCGGCCTTATGCTCTTGGATAAAATAGAATAGAGTACTGTTATTAAAGGTCAGTTTCATTAATAAAATGACTATATATGGGTATATCTATTCTGCAGTGGTTACTGGGCTGCTTTCAAACTGATCCGCAGGTACAGAGCAGTGCACCTGCATGTTACCCGCACTGAGCCATAGACTTCTCTTATACTGGAAAAGAACACACTGCCACGAAGGGCTTGGAGAGTGCTGCTCACCCCACTTATTGTCTACTACTACATGAGAAAGGACTTAGGAACCTCCAGCTTTCGGATGATTGGGTGACTCCATACAATACGAGTCAGCGACTGCGTCTGTCACCTCTCCCGGGCTAGGTTTCTGGTCACAGTCCCCCCCTTCCCTGTTTGGGAATTTCTTTATCAATCTTATTAATTCAGGTGTGACTCACCATATTGTCCGGCTGCCTATGTCCGCACCCACTTCCTATATCTATGGGTGGTGAGGTATCTGTGTGACCTCTCGTGAGCCACGCCTCTGGACCTCTGACCTTTTTTCCCCCCTGGCATCTTGGCGGTAATTGTGGACCGGGTAACATTCTGGATATGTGAAGGAAATTGAGGCACCACCTTGTGGGGGAACTCCACTAAAAGCACTATAACTTATTTTACTTCCTTGGAAGTGCACTATTGGACCATTTCTCTGAAGAAGACCCCCTGAGTGGGTTGAAACGCGTTAGGACTATACTTCTACTGTTGTTATATTATACAGTGTCATTTATAGTTGTGTCTGTCTGTGCATATCCATTGACATTATTGTACTCTTCATATAGGAGTCCGTTTTTAATTGATCAGGTGGAGCTCATGTTTTTACCTTTGTGCCATGTTGCTAGTCTTTCATGGTAATAAACATTAAAATATTTTTCATATTATTCTGATATGCATTTATCATTGTTTTTTGCTGCCTAAAAACCCCGATTGTGGGGGAACTTGTTCCATTTTTAGACTTCTGTTATTGCCGGCGAGTTTGGTGAGCTTTCTGAAAGTGCACCAAACCTGCAGAATATAATAGAAGTCTATTGCAAAGTGCAGGAAAGCCAAAAGGTGCACTGCGCTGCACCAGCGGTGCAGGTAAACTGCAGCGCATCTGTGTGAAAGCAGCCTTGGGCCCCCTTTCACACGGTCAGTCTGACCCAGTTGGACCCTCCATTCACCTCTAAGCCCCCATACACACGGTCTGAGATTCCAACAACCAAATCCGTCTGAGTTATTGCGGATTAATTCCGGAAGAGGTCCGGAAGTGATGTTGCATACACACGGTCGGACTCAGTTGTCGGAAAATCTGATTGTTCAGAACGTGATGACGTTATTTCATTACGACGGGACTACGTTCAGGCTAGTAGCCAATAGCTTTGGTCTAGGAATTTGATCTGAGCATGCGTGGCACTTTGTCCGATCGGAGTAGGCTACACATGATCGGAGTATGTCCGATCGGAGCATTTTGTCGGAAAATTTTATCGGCAAGTTGGAAAAGTTGGTCCGTCGGATATTCCGACGGAAACAGTCCGATGGAGACCACACACAGTCGGAATATCCGACACAACAGTCCGATAGGAAACATTCCGTCGGAATCTCCGACCGTGTGTACAAGGGCTAAGGAGTAGCAAATGTAAACTGACTTGTGTCCTACCACCAATCCAATCCGGAAAAAAAAATAAAAAAGAAGAAGAGCATTAGTGGGCTGTGTCCGCGTCCGCTCTGCATAAACAGAGCAGACACGGACCTGCCATCTACCCGCTCTGCTCATTGTGGCCCACGACCGGTTACCAAGTAGCTTAAGTGGCCCTCGCTTTTCATAAAGGTTGGGCACCCCTGCTTTAATGCATCTTTCTTTGCTTTCCAGTCTCTGACCATCTTTTCTGTTACTCCATATCGTTTTGCAGCAGCGCAGTTATTATGTTCCTTGGCAAGGTTTACAACTTTGAGTTTGAAACTGGCTTCATGTTTCCTCCTTCTTGCTGGAACCATGATGAGGTCTTGTCTATCAGCCATTTCACACTAATCTGTGATCAGAGATCCCACAATTGGTAGGCAGCAACAACGGCCAGTGAATCATAACTATATGAAGGGGAGATCTTGAGCTGGATGTGCAGTAATACTGCGTGTACAGAAGCACCGGGTACACTCCAGAATACAGTATACACCACTGAGGCAATCACAGTGAGCAATGTATTCTATTAATGTATAAGACGACCCTCGCTTTATACCCGGCGTATAAAACCGCTTTTTGACCGTTTTGTTTTTTGTTTGTTTTTTGTCTAAAAGGTTGTCTTATACGGCGGAAAATACAGTATATATTACCAGCTTCTCAACCGCTGAACAACAATATACATCAGCAGAATGGCACAGGTGGGCAAAAGGGCGTACAGGTACGTCCCCTTTAAGAAGCGGCACTGTGGGCGCGCACCCCCGCCACGTTCTCCATTAACCACGGCTCCCATGGACTCTATGCCCACCATCATGTCACAGAGCAGTAGAACGGGATGTAAATTTTCCCCGTTCTGCCTAGTGTCATGACAGATCATTGCTCTGTCATCGAGAGCAGTGATCGCTGTCATGCGAGTGGTAGCCCCCCCCAGTTAGAATCACTCCATAGGACACACTTAAAGTGGTTGTATACTCGATTTTTAAACTTTTACCTACAGGAAAGCCTATAATAAGGCTTACCTGTAGGTAAAAAAAATATCTCCTAAACCTGTACGGTTTAGGAGATATCCCCCCGGTATGCGCCGCTGACTCCGCCGCCCTTCACTGCCAGTGCCATTTACACAGTAATCAGTGCATTTTTATAGCACTGATCGCTGAATAAACGAGAATGGTTCCAAAATAGTGTCAAAAGTGCCCGATGCGTCCGCCATAATGTCACAGTCACAATTAAAAAATAAAAAAAAAATCGCAGATCCACGCCATTACTAATAAAAATGCCATAAAACTATCCCCTATTTTGTAGACGCTATAAATTTTGGGCAAACCAATCAATATATGCTTATTGCAATTTTTTTTTTTACCAAGAATATGTAGAAGAATATATATATCGGCCTAAACTGAGGGAAAAAAATTTTTTTTATAGATTTTTGGGGGATATTTATTATAGCAAACAGTAAAAAATTGGCGCTTTATTTTGTTTATAGCGCAAAAAATAAAAACCGCAGAGGTGATCAAATACTACCAAAAGAAAGCTCTATTTGTGGGGAAAACAAAAGATGCCAACTTTGTTTGGGTACAACGTCACATGGCCGCGCAATTGTCAGTTAAAGCGGCGCAGTGCCGAATCGCAAAAAGTGCTCTGGTCAGGAAGGGGGCAAATCTTTTCGGCGCTGAAGTGGTTTAATAGATCTGCTCGCGGTATACACCCCACATACATATATATTATATACACCTACCTGATGTATACACCCCCACATACACACACACATTATAAATTATATACACCTACCCTCTGTACATACCCCATGTGATATATTATTTACACACACTCCACATACAGCATCTCACAAAAGTAAGTACACCCCTCACATTTTTGTAAATCTTTTCATGTGACAACACTGAAGAAATGACACTTGTCTACAATGTAAAGTAGTGAGTGTACAGCTTGTATAACAGTAAATTTGCTGCCACCTCAAAATAACTCAACACACAGCCATTGATGTCTAAACCGCCGGCAACAAAAGCAAGCAGCGCCACCAGGGAAAAAAAAAAATTCTCCCATCATCCAGAACAGCCAATTCGGCTGTCGAAAGCACCATACCAAGGATACAAAATTCGGCAGGACGTTCGGACGAAATTGTATTTCCGCATCGTGTGTATGGGGGCTTTAGGGTCAATCCAGACCTTTTTTACCTGCTTAAAGCGGGAGTCCGCCGGGAGTCCACGTTTTTTTTTTTTTTTTTAAAGCCAGCAGCTACAAATACTGCAGCTGCTGACTTTTAAAATAGTGACACTTACCCGCCCAGCGCGCCCGCGATGTCGGCACCCTAAGCCGATCTCTCGATCGTCTCTCTCGGGTGCTGCCGCCGCCATCTTGGGTATGGGAATCAGGAAGTGGAGCCTTTCAACTTCATTTCCCGGTTCCCTACTGCGCATTGCGCGAGTCGCCCTGCGCAATAAGGATGGACCTGCTGCCTCTGGGATCTGTGTGTTTCCCAGCAGGCAGCGGGGGACTTTCGGAAAGGGGCGTAATCTACGCCCCTTTTCCGCAGAGAGCTATCCCGGAAGTGGGTGCAGATACCTGTACTGTACAGGTATCTGCACCCCCCCCCCCCTCCCCCCTGAAAGGCGCCAATTGTGGCGCCGGAGGGGGGGGAGGGTTCCAATGAGCGGAAGGTCCACTTTAGGGTGGACCTCCGCTTTAATTGATGAAGAAATAATGAAGGTGTAGCCCCCACCTGATATGAAACAGCTTTTGATTCAATTGTCCAATGACTTTTGGTCCCTTTAAAAAAATAAAAAAAAAAGGGGGGGGGGGGGGGTTGGCTGTTTAGAGCTGCAATTCCTAAACCCTTCCTCCGATTTGGATGTAGATACCTTCAAAAAAATAAAAACTGAGTTTGCGCACTTTCAACCCATAACCATTATAGAACTTGAATATGTTTTGTCAAATGCCTGGAAAAAAAAAAAAAAAATATCAAAAAATTGTGCCCATGTCCAATTATATATGGATCTAACAGTACGGTATATGGATGGACATAAACAACCCAATTCTGCTTCCCATCTAAAGGATTCATAGTCACAAAAGTAACAGTGGCTGAGATGTCCCTCCATTCTCAGTGAGATAATGAACTGTGACAAGAGCAACCAAGTAAGAACTTACACCATTCCGCAGAGGTGGCAAGACCAGACCACCTACCCCCCGCCCCCCCCCCCAGAGGCTACTCAGAGGGCAAACATCACACTCTGTGTTCATCGCAACGCCTGTTCAGCGGGGTGGCTGACTCTACTGTCTGATATGCAGTTATCTAATAAAGGAAGAATCTACAAAATGACTTCATGCCAATTAGCATGACTAAAAAATTGTTAAATCCCCCCCCCCTTCCCCCCCAAATCCCTCAGAATGCATTAATCCGACACTGGTGACAAACCATTAATAAGACTCTAATGAGTGCTGCCTTATTACCATTCACACAGGGCTTCACGGCCTGCAACTCCTCGTGAGGAGAGGATTAGGCGCTTAATACACTCTGCTAGAGACTGCTGAGGAGGAAGACAACGATTCCGATTTAACTTAACGAGTTCTAAAAAGGACAGGACAGAAAATGCCAGGCGCCCCCCCGATCCGACTCCTCGGGCAGAACATGCCAGGCGCCCCCCCCGATCCGACTCCTCGGGCAGAACATGCCAGGCGCCCCCCCAGAGCTGACTCCTCGGGCAGAACATGCCAGGCGCCCCCCCAGAGCCGACTCCTCGGGCAGAACATGCCAGGCGCCCCCCCAGAGCCGACTCCTCGGGCAGAACATGCCAGGCGCCCCCCCGATCAGACTCCTCGGGCAGAACATGCCAGACGCCCACCCTGATCCAACTCCTCGGGCAGAACATGCCAGGCGCCCCCCCGATCCGACTCCTCGGGCAGAACATGCCAGGCGCCCCCCCGATCCGACTCCTCGGGCAGAACATGCCAGGCGCCCCCCCGATCCGACTCCTCGGGCAGAACATGCCAGGCGCCCCCCCCCCCCCCGATCCGACTCCTCGGGCAGAACATGCCAGGCGCCCCCCCCCCCCCCGATCCGACTCCTCGGGCAGAACATGCCAGGCGCCCCCCCCCCCCGATCCGACTCCTCGGGCAGAACATGCCAGGCGCCCCCCCCCCCCCCGATCCGACTCCTCGGGCAGAACATGCCAGGCGCCCCCCCCCGATCCGACTCCTCGGGCAGAACATGCCAGGCGCCCCCCCCAATCCGACTCCTCGGGCAGAACATGCCAGGCGCCCCCCCCCCCCCCCCGATCCGACTCCTCGGGCAGAACATGCCAGGCGCCCCCCCCCCCGATACGACTGGCGCGGGCAGGCTGTAGGCCGACGACTGGCGCGGGCAGGCTGTAGGCCGACGACTGGCGCGGGCAGGCTGTAGGCCGACGACTGGCGCGGGCAGGCTGTAGGCCGACGACTGGCGCGGGCAGGCTGTAGGCCGACGACTGGCGCGGGCAGGCTGTAGGCCGACGACTGGGGCTAATGATTGCTGCCTTATTACCATTCACACAGGGCTTCACGGCCTGCAACTCCTCGTGAGGAGAGGATTAGGGGCTTAATACACTCTGCTAGAGACTGCTGAGGAGGAAGACAATGATTCCGATTTAAACTTAACAAATTCTAAAAAGCACAGTATATCCCAAGCGCCCCCCAGATCCGACTCCTCAGGCAGAACACGCCAGACGCGCCCCAGATCGGACTCCGCGGACAGGCTGTAGCAGGACTTAGGCCTCTCTGCTCGCTGTACTTTCCTTTTAATATCAAAATGTTTTTTCCTGGAATAGAAGGCAGTGCCCCCCCATCCCCCCCCGCTGGCCATTCATAAATAAGGACAAGCTTGTCGCATTCAACAATCCCATTCTCCATTTCATTATTTATCTCTCTAACAGTCGGCAGCCGTCCGGAAAATGCCAGCGCCGCACGAGTGCTGCAATAAAAGTGGCTCCTGTCGTGAGAGGCGTGCTCTGCGCATCGGGTGCAGGAATTACGTCGCCCCACGTCCAGCGCTTGGCTTTAACTTCTACTTTGAATCAGAAATCCCTTTAACCAGCCGGCATGATGTCCATTATCTACAGAGCAAACACCAAGCGTCAGCACAACTCTCCGCAGCTCCGGAGAGGTCCCAGCGCTCCCCCTCCCTCCGCTCAGCACATCAGCCTTCTAATAGATTTTTACTGCAAGGATTTCTGAATAATGCCAGTTCAGGAAAGAGGAAAAATACAATAAGAGACACCTGTCATTGCGAGAGTGGGAGGCATGATAAAAATGGATGCCATTACCTGCACTGCCCATCTGCATCAGCCTGGTGCCACGTCTCAGTTGACAGCGTGTGCCACCCCACCTCCACCGTACTCATCCCACCAGGCCAAGGACAGGGGATCTATCCCAATATGATGGCAACATAATGACATCTTCACATTCACCGGCAAAATTATTTTTATACACGATTTATATTGCGCCAACAGTTTACGCAGCGCTTTACAATGTATGGGGGGGGGCAACACAATTACAGTACAGTTCAATACAAAAAGGTACAGGAGGGCCTGGCTCGTAGAGCTTACATTCTAATGGGAATGGGGGGGGGGGGGGGTGGTACAAAAGGTAATAGCTGCAGAGAATGATTTGATGGGGGGTGGCTCAGGACAGTAGTAGTTAGGTGGGGGTGGGATAGTCTTCCCTGAATAAATTCATTTCAGGGAACTCCTAAAGGTGGACAGGGTAGGGGCTGATCAGACATCCTGGGGCAGGGAGTGCCAGAGGATGGGAGAGGCTCTGGAGAAGTCTTGAAGGCGAGCATGAGAGGAGGTAACAAGGGAGCTAGAAAGCAGGAGGTCCTGGGAGGAGCGGAGGGGACGATTTGGGTGATATCTGCAGATGAGGTTGGGGGATGTAGATGGGGGCGAGGTTGTGAATGGCTTTGCATGTTATGGTTAGCATTTTGAATTTTACACGGTGGGGTAGGGGGAAGCCAGTGAAGGGATTGGCAGAGAGGGGCGGCAGTCGCGGATCGATTAGTAAGGTGTATTAGTCTAGCAGCAGCATTCATAATAGACTGAAGGGGGGGATAGCCTGCTTAAGGGTCGGCCATTAAGGAGAGAGTTGCAGTAGTCAAGGTGGGAAATAATCAAGGAGTGAATGAGTTGCTTTGTGGTGTCATTAGTCCGGAAGGGTCGAATTCTGGAGATGTTGCGGAGCTGAAGGCGGCAGGATTTAGCCAGTGATTGGATATGCGGGGCTGAAGGAGAGGTCAGATATAATCTATAAAATAATCTCATTCATTGCAGCTTACCAGTACATACATGTCCGGGCTGCTTGGTGATCCTGCCAGTAAGAACTCCTGTTCTAGGGTGCAAATGCTCTCTCATCGTACTACATCTATGGAGGAGCAGAGTTGTCATTCTAAGACAGGAAGTGTGCAGGGACTACAGAACACCTCCCCCCTGTCACATCTCCATGGCAGAGGAGGATGTGTTTTGTAACTCATTGAACTGAGCAGGGCTGATAACAGTGCTTGTATTAGAGTGAAACTGAATAGACAGGCTAAGTGCACTTACCCATCTATTCACGATCCTCTGCACAGCTCAGTCTACATACCAAACACACTATCAGTGCCTCAGGAGGACAAGCCAGCCAAAGAGAAAGGCCATATACCAGCACCCCGAATGCAGGAAGAAGATACCAGTGAGGGACCTGGCGGGTGTTGGACCCCAGGTATGTATACAGTGGGAAAAATAATGATTTGATCCCCTGCAGATTGCGTACGTTTGCCCACTTACAAGGAAATGAAGGGTCTATAATTTTTTATCATAGGTGTATTTTAAATGATATTGTCTCTATCAACCAAAAATACAGGAAAAAAAATAAAATCACGATACAAATGTTATACATTGTTGCAGTTCAGCGAGTAAAACAAGCATTTGATCCCCAAGCAAAACATTATTACTATACAGGATTTATATAGAGTAAACAGTTTGCACATCACTTCACAACATGAGGGCAGACAGTACAGTTATAACACAATTCAATACAGGAAGAATCAGAGAGCCCTGCTCGTTAGCGCTTACAATCTAAGAGGGAGGGTGAAGAGATACAAAAAGGTAATAACTGTGGGGGATGAGCTGATGGAGAAAATCAAAGTACTGTTAGGTGTGGGTAGGGTAGGCTTCTCTGAAGAGAAGGGTTTTCAGGGATCGTCTAAAAGCTAATAGGAGTAGGAAATCAAATCGGACAGATTGGGGTAAGAAGTTCCATAGGATGGGAGAGGCTCTGGAAGATTCCTGGAGGCGGATATGGGAGGAGGTGACGAGGGAGCTAGAGAGCAGGAGGTCTTGGGAGGAACAAACAGAACAATTAGGTTGGTATTTTGAAGCTAGGCTAGCGATGTAGCTGGGGGGCCGAGTTGTGAATAGCTTTGTAAGTTATTGTTAGTAATTTGAATTTAATTAATTGGGTGAGCCAAGGTAAGGAGAAGGGGCACGTGGGGCTTATAAATTTGGTTTTGGATAGACTGAGTTTGAAGTGGTGCGACATCCAGACTGATATATCTGTTAGTAAATTGATGATACGTGAGGAGGGAGTGAGCTGAGCGGTAGAGAGATTTGGGCGTCCACAGCATAGAGATGGTATTGGAAGCCATGGGAGGCTATCAGCAGACCAAGGAGGTGGTGTAGATTGAAAATATTAGAGGTCCAAGAACAGAACCTTTGAGGATCCCAACAGAGAAAGGAAGAGGAGAGGTGGAAGTAGAATTTTAAGTAATGCTAGAGGTGTGGTTGGATAAGTAGAAAGAGAACCAGCGAAGAGTAGAGTAGTCAAGGAGACCAAAAGCTTGGAGGTTTTTTTTTTTTGAAGAGGGGGTGGTCAACCATATCAAAGGCAGCAGAAAGGTCCAGGACTAGGAGTACAGAATAGTCTCCATTGGTTTTGGCTGTTAGTAAATCGTTTGTAAGTTTTAGGAGAGCAGTTTCTGTGGAGTGCTGATGACTAAATCCAGACTGAAGGGGATCAAGAAGGCTACTCTCCGAGAGGTGGTCGCTCAGTCAGTTGTAGACCAGACATTCAAGGCATTTGGATAAAAAGGCGAACAAGGAGATGGGGCATAGGTTAAGATTGGTGGGGTCTAGTGAGGGCTTTTTAAGTATGGGGTTGACTAGTACACATTTCAGTGAGTTGGGGAACGTGCCAGAAGAGAGGAAGAGGTTGAAAATGTGGGTTAGAGATCGTAAAAAAAAGCCAGAGGGTGAACGTAGCATTTGCGAGGGAACAGTATCCAGAGAACAGGTGGTTAGCTGAATGTTAGCAAGTAGTGTAGAAACCTCGTCTATAGTGGTGCGGTTGAATGAGAGAAGTAATAACTGTACCCGTGGGCATTACGTATAAAGCATAGAAGGTATCTGTACAGCAGAGTTCCCCTCACAAATTGTATTAATCTTATGTTTGCAGTGATTGGCAATCGCCTGGGCAGTGAGTGAGTTAGTAGGTGGAGGCAGTGGACGACAAAGAGTTGAAGGTAGAGAAGAGTTAACCTGGATGGGATGATAAGTTGTTAATGAGAGTGATAAAATAGGCCTGCTTGGCAGTGAGGAGGCTAGAATTCTATATTTGGAGGGCAGATTTTTTTTGGTATAAATCTTCCCGAGACTTAGTCTTATGCCACAAGCGCTCAAGAGTACGGCTGTGTTTTTTCAGATGTCTAGTGTCCATTGTTTACCAAGGTTGAAAGGGTCAGGGCCCGATTCTGTGTGTAGTGAGGAGGGCTAGTGTGTCCAGGGAGGATAAAAGTGAAGCGCTGTAGACAGAGATGGCCAAGTTGATGCAGGACAGGGGTGAAATTTTGTCAGAGGTTGTCAGTAGAAGAGTAGAGAGGGGTTGGCATGGCGAAGATTTCTACAGGTAACTGTTAGGGGGTTGGAGGGAGAGTAGGTGGAGGAGAGGGAGAGAGTGTAACTAATAAAAGGTAGAGATTAGAGTGGGAAGGGATTTGAGAGGCTGCACGGAGTGCATAGATGGGAGAAAACAAGGTTAATGTAGGCCATACACGGTCGAATTTCGAAAGAATTTTCTTTTCAAAATCAGAAAATTCGTTTTTTTTGTGATCCGATGGCACCACCATTGATTTTCGAAATTCGGCCGACCGAGCCTTCAATTTCACCTCATGTTGTTACAGAAAAGAACTTTCTTGGCTGGGAATCTTCTTTTCTCTCCGTACATTTTCTTTTCTTATTACGTTTCTCGCACGATTCTCCCATCATCGATTCGAAAATCGTTCGTTTTTCTAAAAAATTTCCAACATGTCCGATTCCTCAAATTTTATTTCCGCACGAAAATCGGCTGTTGCTGCAGCCCCACTAATCGTGCGAAATTCATACGAAAATTCTTAGATACGATTTTCGTAAGAAAATTCTTTCGAAATTCGAACTGTGTATGGCCGGCATTAGGGTATTGCCTTCAGAGTGAGTAGAAGTATGTATACATTGCTTCAGGTCAAAAGGAGGAGGAGAAATTTAGAAGTAGCAGTAGTGTTCGTATTAACAGGGATGTTGAAGTCACCCAGAATGATTGTGCGAATTTCAGAAGAGAGAATGACTTAGTGGAGTGATGGCGAACCTCTGCACCCCAGATGTTTTAGAACATTTCCTATGATGCTCAACTACACTGCAGAGTGCATGAGCATCATGGGAAATTTAGTTCAAAAACATGTGGGGTGCCAAGATTAACCATCACTGACTTAGTACTTGGTGGAGAAACCCTTATTGGCAAGCACAGAAGACATTTCTTTTAGTTGATTACCAGGTTTTCACACATCTCAGGAGGGATTTTGGGTCCACTCTTCTTTACAGATCTTCTCTAAATCGTTAAAGCGGAGGTCCACCCTAAAGCTGACTTTCCGCTCATTGGATTCCTCCCCCCCTCCGGGCACCACAATTGGCACCTTTCAGGGGGGAGGGGGGTGCAAGTACCTGTACAGTACAGGTATCTGCACCCACTTCCGGGATAGCTCTCTGCAGAAAGGGGCGTAGATTACACCCCTTTCCGAAAGTCCCCCGCTGCCTGCTGGGAAACACACGGATCCCAGAGACAGCGGGTCCATCCTTATTGCGCAGCGCGACTCGCGCATGCGCAGTAGGGAACCGGGAAATTAAGCCGAAAGGCTCCACTTCCTGATTCCCATACCCAAGATGGCGACGGCAGCAGCCGAGAGAGGATCGAGAGATCGGCTTCGGGTCCCGACATCGCGGGCGCGCTGGACAGGTAAGTGTCACTATTTTAAAAGTCAGCAGCTGCAGTATTTGTAGCTGCTGGCTTTTAAAAAAATAAATAAATAAAACGTGGACTCCGGCTTTAAGGTTTCTTGGCTGCCGCTTGGCAACTCAAAGTTTCAGCTCCTTCTATACCAGAGATGGCGAACCCTGGCACCCCAGATGTTTTGGAACTACATTTTACATGATGCTCATGCACCCTGCAGTGTAGTTGATCATGGGAAACGTAGTTTCAAAACATCTGGGGGCCAAGGTTCGCCATCACTGCTCTATACATTTTCTAAAAGATTAAGGTCTGAAGACTGGCTAGGCCACTTCATGACCTTAGTGTGCTTCTTCTTGAGCCACTCCTTTGTTTCCTTGGTGGTATTTTTGGAGTCATTGTCATGCTGGAAGACCCATCCATGACCCGTCTTCAGTGTTCTGAGGAAAGAAGGTTCTCATCCAAGATTTTACAAATACATGGCCTAGTCCATTGGCCCCTAAATGTAGCAAAGTCAGCCTGTACCTTTAGCAGAGAAACCACCCCAAAGCATAATGTTTCCACCTCCGTGCTTGACTGTAGGGAAGGTGTTCTTAGGGTCATAGTCAGCATTTTTTTTCTTCCCCCAAAAATGTTGCGTTAATGCCAAAGAGCTCAATTTTGGTCTCATCTGACCACAGCACTTTCTCCCAATCCTTTTCTAAATCATTTAGATGTTCATTGGCAAACTTCAGATGGGCCTGTACATGTGCCTTCTTGAGGCGACTGTGGTTTGTTTGGCGACGGTGATCCCTACTTTCAGATCATTCATAAGCTCCTTCCATGCAATTCTGGGCTGATCCCTCACTTTTCCCATGATCCTCACACAATAAGGCGAAATCTTGCATGGAGCGCTGGACGGAGGGCAATTGATGGGTATTTTGTATTTCTTCTTTTGCGAACAGTTGTCTCCTCATCAAGCTTCTTGATGGTCTTATAGCACATTCCAGTCTTGTACAGGTCTAAGATCTTGTCCCCGACGTCCTTTGGTCCTTGATGGCTCTGTGGTCTTGCCCATGGTGCTGAGGTTTGAATGGAAGAAAAAGATTGTGTGGACGGGTGTCTTTTTATACACATAACGAGTTGTTAAGAAGCACCTTCTTACATTGACAGGACTAATCTGTGTACCACATGAGCACCTACTGTAGCCAGTCTGTGGGAGACAAAATTATTGTTGGTTGATGGGGAATCACATACTCACTGACCTGCAACTACATTTATAACATTGTATCATGTGTTTTTTTTTTTCTGGATTTTTGGTTGATATTCGGTGTTTAGCATTTAAAATACACCTATGATAAAAATTATAGACCATTCCCTTTCTTTGTAAGTGGGCAAACTTACACAACCTGCAGGGGCTCAAATCATTATTTTCCACACTGTATGTGCCTTCAATTCTGCTAAGAGTACAGAACAGCACTAGATTCATGGGTGTGATTTACAGCAGAAATCTTTTTGCAAAAATCGAACATCCACACACATTTCCTAAAAATTCCTATATTAATCCCCTTTGTCCTCAGGTCTTCCAGCAAGTCACATGGCATTGTGGGATTTCCTCTCTGCAGCTGCTGTGGTCGCTCTTTAATGCAGACAATGATGACGTTGGCGCATTACTCTGCAGTACTGCACTGTGTGCCCAATTGCTGCAATCTTCCAGAATCTGTAAGCAGACGGACCCCCCCACCTCCTTCCTGGACAGCAAATAGGAAGTGTCCTGTCCATCCCCCCCACCCCCATTCACAATGGCACTACCACCGGATTTGTTGCTCTGCTTGCGGCACTTACCTCAGGACAAAGGGGTCATGTCTGTGTAAAGCCGACTCCCAGCTACTCCAGTGCTTCCCAACTGCTCCTTATTCTGTGGTCACCAGAGCACTCTAATGTGAAGGTTGGGATAGGCCAATGCTCCATCTGGACTCTAACACCACACCAGTCATGAGAAAGTGGGGTGACGTCACTGCTCCATCTGGGCTCTAACATCACAACAGTCACATGACGGCAGGGTGACCTCACCGCTCCATGTGATCTCTAACACCTGCGCACTGTTATATGTCACCGCTCCATCTGGGCTCCAACAAGAGAGCACTGTCATGTGAAGCCGGGGTGAATTCACCGCTCCATCTGAGTACTACCACCAGAGCACTGTCATGTGAAGGCGGGGCGATGTCACCGCTCCATCTGGGCTCCAACACCAGAGCACTGTCATGTGAAGGCGGGGCGATGTCACCACTCCATCTGGGCTCCAACACCAGAGCACTGTCATGTGAAGGCGGGGCGATGTCACCGCTCCATCTGGGCGCCAACACCAGAGCACTGTCATGTGAAGGCGGGATGACGTCACCGCTCCATCTGAGCTCCAACACCAGAGCATTGTTATATGAAGGCGGGGTGATGTCACCGCTCCATGTGGGCTCCAACAACAGAGCACTGTCATGTGAAGCTGGGTGAATTCACTGCTCCATCTGAGCACTACCACCAGAGCACTGTCATGTGAAGGCGGGTTGATGTCACCGCTCCATCTGAGTGCCAAACACCAGAGCACTGTCATGTGAAGGTGGGATGATGTCACCGCTCCATCTGAGCTCTAATGCCAGCTAGCAATGAGGTAGGTAGGTGCTGGCTGCGACAGAGGAAAGAGTGGCCGGAGAGTGCTAGAGAGGTGTATAGAAAGCAGTCCCACTGAATGAAGAAGGGGTCCCCAAATGGAGAAGGTGACAGTCTCAATGTAAAGAGATTCAAGGCAGATATTAATCAGACAGGCCACGGTGTCAATAGGGAACCTGCTGATAGGAGGAGAGAACAGTATAACAGAGAGAAGCTCATCAGTCTGCTGCTTCTCCTTTCACTGTCCAATCACAGGCTGGGGAGGAGGGAGAAGACCTGTAATCATTTCTTCTTTTTTTTTCCCCAAAAGTATTTTATTAAGATTTTCACACAGATTAAGATGACATGCATAACAAAAAAAACAGGGGGGAGGGGGGAATATACAAAACACGTCATACATTTTGGAACATAAAAGGTACACTTTTATAGTATATCTTTTGCCTTATCTGAATATCAATCATGGGAAGAAAAATCAAACCAAAAAGCATTAACACTCTTAACGACTAGATATATAGTGGAGTGCGTTTCTCTTCCTCCTCCTTCCGACACCCCATATTGGATCAGAATGTGTCGGGGGGGGGGGGGGGGGGGGGGGGGGGGTTCACGCTCCTATGACGGTGTAAGTTACCCAACAAACAGTAGTGTTATTAATTTTTTAAGCTAGCCATTAACGGCTCAAATCTTGTCTGGTTGGACCGAGTACTGGCAGAGACTCGGTCCATGTATTGGCAGGATGATTCCACCCAACTCGATTCATGTTGGATTTCTAGCACGCAATCATTGCCAGGGGCTATAGCTTCTAACGATATTCACTGCGTTCTCCCGACAGGAACGTGGTTGCGAGAAAGAAAAATCACATCTATGGCCTGCCTTAATTGCAGCAGAAAAAAAAAAAAAAACAGTCCCCTCCGATGCTGGACAGGGCTGTGCTGCAGAACTGAATAAATCTCAGCACTGGATGGTCAGAAAAAACACATTCAGCACGTCACTCAACTCCATTATAGTGTGTTGCGTGATTTTGCTCGAGCTCCGCTATATAAGTTATGACCGTGCGATTCTGTTTGTTTTTTGCAGAGATGTCTTTCTCAAATCAGCGATTATGCCATTATTGCTTAAAACAAGATAAATAACTAGCAGAGGCGAGAGGTAACGCTGCGCTGACACTGATCAATGTAAACGGAAAGCCAGCAGAGGGAACGTCCTCCCCCAAAAACCGCCATCATCAGAAAACACTCATCCGTCAGTGTCCTCCACACGTCCCGCTTGATAAATCAGCCAACTGCACAAATCTACAGTTTAGAAAAATAATACATCTGACTCATTAAGAGGCAACCTTTACCATCGCCACGGAACAACTGCATCAAAAAGGTCGCCAATTCGCACCATAGTTTTCATTGTATTAAAAGGAAAACTCCTGGGGGATTATGGTTTGTAAGGAGACACAAAACATTTGTAAGCTTTGGGATTCCGATTAGATTTCATCATAGATATACCAAACAAGTCTTTTTACTGTAGATAGTTGGCCTGCCTGTCCAAGAAATTTACTGTATTTATTGGCGTATAACACTCACTTTTCCACCATGAAAATAAGGTGCAAATAGCGCGTGCGTGTTATACGCCAATACAAAAATGTGCGTGTTATACGCCGATAAATACGGTACTTTCACTGTCCAAAAAAAGTAACTGCAAAAATAAAGAAAGTCAAGCCCTTGACTTGTCACCATAGGTAGGAGGGCAAGTCACCCTTCATATTCTATCCCAGTGCAATCCATCTGATTTATTCTGATTTATTCTAATTTCCCATCAAGCAGCTGGGAATAAAGGGAGAATTTTCCCAGTGGGCAATAAAAGCCTGGTGAGGGTTCTGACCCGTAAAATACTGTACAATAACATTTTGCTTGCAGTTCCATGGTGTGAGAAGTCTATGGGTATGGCCCACACTCCTTCCAACACTCCCAGGCATTCTGTGTCAAAATCTCTATTCAAGCGTATCCTTTGCGGATGTTGAGGACAATCTGAGGAATTAACTGAAGCCCCACCATACACACTATCAGATTTTCTGCTGATTGTTTCCTTCACATATAATATGAGGTCAAACCTTAGGAGTTTCAATTTGTATGCAATCAGGCAGGACCTTGCACTACATGGTTTTGGTAAATCTGAAGACAAAAATCAGCAGAAAATCTGATAGTGTGTATGGGGTTTAAGATTTCTGTGTTGGAAAATTGTCAGACGTGGAGCCCACCACATTACCGCATACACCTGTTTCAGGTCTATCTGTGGCACCTGGGCCAGTTATGTTAGAATGAAACAGAAACTAACGCGAGTCTCCACCAATATAACAGGAGGAATATGGCAGATCCCCAAATAGGACACATCTGCAGATTCCCACAATGTATAGTATGACCTGTCAGCACACAGCTTACATTCCTCTCTGCCTGTGCAGTGATGACACTACACGAGCAGAGCCTGCAGAGTTAGCACTCTCCTCCTCCCTCCCACACTGACAGAGATTTGAACATGTAGCTCCAGTTCTCCATTCTCTATGCCGTATCTTTCACAGTCACAGAACAGAGCGATGATCACTCCTAACAAAAGGGTCTTGCAACCCTTTTCTTAATTAGGAGAAGAATCTTCCCCATTTTCTAAGTTCAGAAGAGTGATGCAAGCATGGAGCTGGCACTAGCGATCGACCGATATAATTTTTTCGGTGCCGATATGGTAACGGCATTTTTACACTCTTTTTAAATCACTGTTATTGCTGTCACAAGGAATGTAAACATCCCCTGTGACAGTAATAAGCAATGACAGGTACTCTTTATGGGTGCATCAAGGGTCTAAGACCCCAAATCCCTCCTCTGCACTTGAAAGTATTCAAAATGTCAAGATCGGCGTTATAGAATAACTTTCCTTTCTTTTTTTAAAAACTGGCGCCTTTAGGATGCCAGTAATCCAGGAAGCGATGTCATGACATTGCTTCTGTGTTACTAGATCCGAGACCCGAACGAAGCATCGGCTTTGTTTGGGTCTTCGGCCAGCCAGCAGACGTGTCGGCTGGTTGCTCTTGTGGGAAACCCGGTGGGACAGGAGAGCCCGGGCGAGCGGCGGAAGGAAGTGGGGGGGGGGGGATGTCCCTCCCCCCGCTGTTTGAAATAACAGTCGCATGACTGCTGAGCCACATCGGTTGTTATTACAATAGAGCCGACGGTCCGCTCTAAATAACTGTATCGGGGGGGTGATGCCTGCAGCTGCAAGCATCACCCCGGTAAAATCCCTTGATGCAATACTGGTCTAGTTTGCGACCGATACCGATTTTTCATAAAATGCTGCTTCTGGCCTGTAATAATCTGCCTTATCGATAATCGGTTGATCCCTAGCTGGCACCACTCCTTGTTACATCCCCAGTGTGTGTACATAAAAATCTGTCCCCTCAAAAAAAAGGGGGGGGGCTGTTGGGAAGAGTGGTAACTCATGGTGTCCAGCGACTTTCATAATAACTTCCATTAAGTAGAAGCACAGAATAGGCGAGATATCTACTTACCGATCCAGCACTCTAGGCGGGCACATGGTGTGGTCTTGACCACATCCGGAGGGTCCACTCCCACATTCAGACACAAGACGAGAGCCACGCTCACAGTTTTCATCTGAAAAGAGATTAAGAAAAAAAAAAAACACAGCCATGAGCAAGGTAGGTGGACATAAAAGTCCAGAGACACAGATGCTGTTCACTAAAGAGGACTAGTCATGTCAGAATCTGTACATTTCCTCATTCTATCACTGTGCAATTACATAGCCGACACACTGAACAAAAAAATAAAAAAAATAAAAACCTGACTCAGTAATGAACCCCCCCAATCCTGGCACTACTAGAATACGCTGATCAGTGGCTGCAGGTTTCCACTTCGCTGTATGACAGAAGTCGATTGTTAGAGTGGGGAAGGCCACACACAGACCAATATTTGGCCGGTCCCCACTAAACCTGTCCAGCTTAAATCCATCTAAGGCCAGCATAAAGGTGCCTCTTTTGGTGACTAGGTTTAGAGCTCCATTACCTGTAACAAACGGCAATGCACACTAAGGAGCTGGGATATGGAGCGTACTAAATACTTGGGGTCAGGCCTTATTGGCCTTAGCCATGCAGGTTGGAAGTTGTGGGGTGGGGGGGTCCTTAAAGTGGATGTAAACCCAAATTTTTTTATTTTATTTTTGATGCCATAATGTAGAGTATAAGATTTCCTATCATTTGAGCCCAGTCTCGCCACAAAGCGTTATTCCATCTCTGAGCAATTCTCTTTTATTGTTCAGGGAGATAAATCTTGACAAACAGAGAAAAACTTTGTCAAATCCTCCCCCTTGCTGTGAGTGACGGGTGATTTAGATATCTCGTGCACTAGCCTAAGAGACATGCATTATTTAATTCCCTCCCACTCCTTTCTTCTGCTGCTCTGCAAGGATTGGCTGTTCCACACCTCAGCATGATGAAGTCATGTGGGGACTTTTCTGGGTTTTGACTGTATGTTAGTGATCATAGCAGAAGTTCAGTGTAAGAAATACACAGGAGAAAATGCATGTTGATAAGGGGAGTGTAGAGGTGGGCGGGGAGTTTAGAGGTGGGCGGGGAGTGTAGAGGTGGGCGGGGAGTGTAGAGGTGGGCGGGGAGTGTAGAGGTGGGCGGGGAGTGTAGAGGTGGGCGGGGAGTGTAGAGGTGGGCGGGGAGTGTAGAGGTGGGCGGGGAGTGTAGAGGTGGGCGGGGAGTGTAGAGGTAGGCGGGGAGTGTAGAGGTAGGCGGGGAGTGTAGAGGTAGGCGGGGAGTGTAGAGGTAGGCGGGGAGTGTAGAGGTAGGCGGGGAGTGTAGAGGTAGGCGGGGAGTCTACTGACATCACGACTCCACCCACTGAGCCCTGGAAAACAGAGCCACCCACAAAATCTGCAGTTTTTCGGATCTTATAACAGACAGAGGGGAGACATTTGACAGATAAGTATGCAGGAGGCATGCATATCCTTCTAGATAACCAATATTGCAGTAGTTTAGAAAGGATGAGAGTGGGTTTACATCCACTTTAACCTCAACTCACATTCTCTGCACTATGCTGTGCATTGTGGGACATCAGATCCCCAGCCCCTGCCTTCTGGAGCTGAGAAATGCTGTGTAAATTCTGGACTTTGAACAGATGTTGAGAACAGAAGACTGCAGATAAACAGGTACAATTTATGTAGGAGGATTTGTTCCCTCTCTGTGCATCCCCTGAGGCCAGTCACCTCACTGGGGATATGGAGGGTTTACACCCACTTTATGTCAGCAATTCCAAAAACCACTGAACCTGCATCTCGTGCAAGGAATTCGTTGGCATGGGTTGTATCGGTTAGAAAACAAACAAAATTCCCACAATTCTTTGGACCAGCAGAAGCAGCTGACATTTACTACAACACTGTCCCTCTTGTGCAGAACACAAACTAGCCATTGCAAACAATGCAGGCAGTCGTCCTTCCTATACACATCGTGGGTTCCTGGCTTGGAACCCCCACAACCCAAACCTGGCCATGGCTTTCACACAATAGAAACGGTTAGCGGACAGACGAGTCTGCAGAAAACAAATCAACGTCTCTGTCCCGTACCCCGGCTCCTCTGACCCGTAATCCCGGCGTCTCCGAGCTCTGCGCTTGGATTGCTCCGGACCCTCGGGACAGCACTTATCAGAAGACATAAAAGGTAAATACAAGGCGTGTAGCCGATGCTGTAAGGAAGACTTCTCGGGGAGACACAGAAGAAGAGGTCATGCTATGAAGCTGATTGGAAAACGTGAGACGCAGCGCCTTCACGCAATAAGCGCTTAGAGTGTCATGCCGTCTCTCACAGATGCCGAGAAAAATACCTTAACCGAATTAGAGAAGGAGGTGCGGGGATGAGCGCCTCTATACATCGCACACGGTTTCATATCTGCAGAGTGCAGTGCTTTGCTGGAACGACGGGGGTCAGTGCGGCGGTGCTGCCGTCTTCTTTTCGGCACATTCTGATTGGCCAAACAGCAGGTGGCCATGTCTGTCCACCATGAAAAGCAATGACCGGTGTAAAACCCAATGACGTGGACACATCGCTAGGGAACGGACAAAGTTTAACAAATAAGAATTGTTGTCATGCCCATCACCAGGCCAGGGACAGTTCTGGGAGGGGATCCATCGTGATTTGGGACTCTTCCGTCTCATTGGAGCTTTGGGATCCCATCTTATACTGCACACTGTGGGCAAATGGATGACCCCGACCACTCAGGTAGCATCACTGTAATTCAAGGTGACCTTTATATCTAGAACCCATCTGACCTTTCCTGCCGGCTCTCCTCAATAATCAGTTTTCGGATGATGATTATCATATTGGATGCATGTAGCGCCAACAGAGAGAAAGTACAGGTACAATTCAGGAGGGCCCTTGTGTAGAGAGCTTACAATCTAAAAGGGAGGGGCAAGTGACACAATAACTACTATGCGGGATGACTTGATGGAGAAAGTTACATTTTTAGGTGGAGGGGAGACCGGCTTCCCTGAAGGAGGGAGAATTCAGGGATCACCTAAAGATGGACAGAGTAGGAGATAGCCAGACAGATTGGCACAGGAAGTCCCAAAGGATGGAAGAGGCTCTGGGTAGATTGGGGTGGGGAGTCCGAGGGGAGGGGGGAGGGCTTTGGGTAGATTGGGGTAAGGAGTCCCGGGGGATGGGGGAGGCTCTGGAGAAGTCCTGGTAGAAAGCATGGGATGGTGATGAGGAAGCTAGAGAGCAGGATGTATTCGGAGGAGCGGAGAGGACAGTTTGGGTGATATTATGAGATGAGGTTCGTGATGTAGCTGGGGGCAGAGATTTTCATGGCTTTGTATATTGTTAGTATTTTGAATTAAATTCAGTGGGTGAATGGAGGCCAGTGGAGGGATTGGCAGAGAGGGGTGGAAGACACTAAATGGAGGCCAGTGGATTGATTGGCAGAGAGGGGTGGAGGACAGTGGCGGCGTTGGCAGAGAGGGGTGGAGGACACTGAATGAAGGCCAGTGGAGGGATTGGCAGAGAGGGGCGGAAAACACTGAGCAGAGGCCAGTGGAGGGATTGGAAGAGAGGGGTGGAGGACACTAAATGGATGCCAGTGGAGGGATTGGCAGAGAGGGGTGGAGGACACTGAATGGAGACCAGTGGAGGGATTGGCAGAGAGGGGTGGAGGACACTGAATGGAGACCAGTGGAGGGATTGGCAGAGAGGGGTGGAAGACACTAAATGGATGCCAGTGGAGGGATTGGCAGAGAGGGGTGGAAGACACTAAATGGATGCCAGTGGAGGGATTGGCAGAGAGGGGTGGAGGACAGTGGCGGCATTGGCAGAGAGGGGTGGAGGACACTGAATGAAGGCCAGTGGAGGGATTGGCAGAGAGGGGCGGAAAACACTGAGCAGAGGCCAGTGGAGGGATTGGCAGAGAGGGGTGGAGAACACTGAATGGAGGCCAGTGGAGGGATTGGCAGAGAGGGGTAGAGGACACTAAATGAAGGCCAGTGGATTGATTGGCAGTGAGGGGTAGAGGACACTGAAGGGAGGACAGTGGCGGTGTTGGCAGAGAGGGGTGAAGGACACTAAGCAGAGGCCAGAGGAGGGATTGGCAGAGGGGGTGGAGAACACTGAATGGCACTGAATGTGTAAGCAGAGTTAGGAACACAAATACAAGGGTGCCTTGACGGAGCTCTAGAGCTTACACATATATTTGCAAATGTGTGCAAACGAAATCCCTGTTTGAACGCATACTGTTAGACAAGATAATTTGGTCGGTTAGCATTTTTTTTAAGGTTAGTAATGTTTTACCTCGACTTCCATTTGAAACAGACTTTATTGTTCCACCATACAAAGGCATTGTAGACAACTGTGCACTTCCAACCTTGTGGTTACAGTTTGGCGAAGACCCTTTTGTGTTCCACCATGACTGTACCCAAAGCTAGCTCCATAAAGACAAAACATGACTGCGTGCCCCCATAAAGACGTGATTGTACTGCCCCCCCCCACCCCCCACACAAAGTCAGCTCCATAGAGACATGACTGTGCCCCCTGTGTACCAAGCCAGCTCCATAAAGACATGATTGACTTGTGCTGAGGGGTGTGGCCGTTACTCAGCTCTGCCGGCACAGAGCACTGGAGTGTGAGTACCGGAAGCAGTATTATCATTATAAGGCATTCCTAGCAAAAACCAGTCACAGTAAAAACACGAGGATACAGAATGGAGAAGATGAAAAGTGGAAGACTCAACTCCATATGTGCTCATAGAGACTGCAACCGATCAGCCTGAACACCGGACAGAGAAGGTGATTTCACCGGGTATGGTGATGGCGGCTGAATAGGAAAAGAGGAGGTGGGAAGGAGCACTGGAGGGGCAAATACAAGATGCTCTGGAGTGGACCTCAGACAGACCCCTTCACATGTCCCCCAATAGTGACAAGGTCTCTTTAAGACAATTTTTTTTCCCAGAAGCCGATGTAGGGGGGGAAGAGTGATATTGGATTGTACTTCTGTGAATGGATTAGAGGGAAGTGAAGAATGTTCCACCGATCTCCAGAGAGGCCGATAAACCAATCATCTCTATAAACGAATTAGCGGAGAGGAGCGGAGAGGCACTTCACACAGAAAGTTCCACAACTGCCGAGATTTACAGCTCGATGCCTCCATTACCGGACACACCAAATATCTGCTTACAGTCAGCCGGGTGCCGCCAGGAACTTCCACGTCTATCACCGACAAAATGGCCGCCATGAAATGTGGCAGTGTCACTGGAACTCCGGCGTCTGTGAGTTCACGAATACAATTCTTCTTCAGATGTTTTTTAATTTATTTATGTTTACTGCCCGAACAGAAGACGTGTGCACGTGCCGGAGGCAGAAACTGCATTGCAGAGGAAAAGATCCATAATATATAGAGAGTTCAGCTGCTGCCGCCATTCACCACCCAGATCTTCCCGCTACACACCGCGCACCTTTCAGGGGGTCTTCCCTGGGGGGTGGGGGGGGGTACCGCGCTCCACACAGATATTCCTTCATGTTATCTATATTTAAAGCTAATCTCTAAAATATAAGTATACATGCCACAAACATCCCGTTATATACAGCTGATCTCCGACATACACGTTCCATACATCCTGTTATATACACCTGATCTCTGAGATACGAGTAAACACACCCCAAGAACGCCTAGCGAGTGGCCCCCTTGTGATTACTTTGCAGCAGGGCAGCTGCTCGGCATTGGATCCAAAAGACAGCGAGGATAAATGTAGTGGTAGCTACTACAGGTATTCTCAGCTTCCACAGGGATGGTATATGTACAGCACTTTGAAAAAGTATTCATACCCCTTGAAATTTTCCAAATTTTTTCATGTTACAACCAAAAAGGTAAAAGTATTTTATTGGGATTTTATGTGATAGACCAACACATAGTGGCACATAATTGTGAATGGGAAGGAAAATGATAAATGGTTTTCAAAATGTTTTAGAAATAAATCTGTGAAAAGTGTGGGGTACACTTGTATGGCGCCCCCCGGAGTCAATAGTTTGTAGAACTGCCTTTCACTGCAATTACAGCTGCAAGTATTTTTTGGGATGTCTCTACCAGCTTTGCACATCTAGAGAGGACATTTCTGCCCATTCTTCTTCTTTGCAAAATATCTCAAGCTCTGTCAGATTGGATGGAGAGCGTCTGAACAGCAATTTTAAAGTCTTGCCACAGATTCTCAAATGGATTTAGGTCTGGACTGTGACTGACCCATTCTAACACATGAATATGCTTTGATCTAAATCATCCCATTGTAGCTCTGGCTGGATGTTTCGGGTCATTGTCCTGCTGGAAGGTGAACCTCCTCCCCGGTCTCAAGTCTTTTGCAGACTCTAACAGGTTTTCTTCTAAGATTGTCCTGTATTTGGCTCCATCCATCTTCCCATCAACTCTGACCAGCTTCCCTGTCCCTGCTGAAGAAAAGCATCCCCACCACATGAATGAATGAATGAATGAAATACTTATATAGCGCACAATGCGAACTGAATCGCCTCTAGGCGCTGTGGCGAGCTTTGATCATCTGCTAAAAGAGGAAGGTCTTGAGTTTTTTCCTAAAAGCCAGGTGATTTTCTTCCAGGCGGATGTTGATTGGTAGAGCATTCCATAGCCGAGGCCCTTGGACAGCGAATCTCCGATCCCCCTTGGATTTATACCGGGCTTTGGGCACGAGGAGGAGGTTTTTGTTGGCTGATCGAAGACTGCGGTTTGGTGTGTAAGGATTTATTTTCGCCATTAGGTATTGCGGAGCTTCTCTATGCACGCATTTGTGGGTGAGGCAAAGGGTCTTGAACGTGATCCGATTTTTTACGGTTAGCCAATGTAAGCTCCTCAGTGAAGGAGAAATGGATTCCCAGGGTTTTTTTCCTGTTATCAGCCTTGCCGCCGTGTTTTGGATCAGTTGTAATCGCGCAAGTTGATATTGTGGTAATCCTATGTAAAGCGAGTTTGCGTAGTCCAGTCGTGAATTAATGATTGTTCCAACTACCACTGCTTTGTCATTCTTTGGGATAAAAGGGATGAGTCTGCGAAGCATGCGCAGCAGATGGTGAGATCGACTGACTACTGCTCCTATTTGCGCATCCATTGACATTTGTGCGTCTAAAATAACCCCGAGACTCTTCGCTTTGGTCTTTGGGGAGATAGTCTGCCCAAAGACGGTTGGTGGAGACCAGGAGGTTTTGGTTGCGGGCTTATGATTTTGGTGTAAGATAAGAAGCTCTGTCTTTGATTGGTTCAGCTGGAGGGAGTTGGTGGTCATCCAGTCCTCTATTGATTTGAGGCAGTTTTCAAGTTGTTGTTGGTGATCTTTTTTTCCATTGATCCGGAAATAAAGTTGCGTGTCGTCAGCGTAAGAGTGGAAGCAGAGATCTGAGCATCTGATGATTTGAAGGAGTGGGCGAATGTAAATGTTGAAGAGAACGGGTGACAACGGAGAGCCTTGAGGGACTCCGCAGGTGACTGCCCGAGTTTCGGAGAGGAATTTTCCTAGTTTCACTGTCTGTGACCGATTTCCTAGGAAGGACGCGAACCAATGGAGATCTATGTCTTGGACTCCGGCTACTTCTGTGAGGCGGACGAGTAGAGTATTGTGATCTACTGTATCAAACGCTGCACTTAGGTCTAGCAGTACGAGGAGACACGGCTCTCCGTCATCTGCCGCTTCGAGGGCGTCATCCCAAATCTTGAGGAGAGCTGTTTCTGTTCCATGACCCGGGCGGAAGCCTGATTGCAGCGGGTCCAGGAGTTTGTGAGTATCCAGGTGAAGTTGTAGCTGATGTACTACAGCTTTCTCCATGATCTTAGAAATGGTGTTGAGGCTTGTAATTGGCCTACGGTTGTTTGGATCCTGAGGGTCCAGGTTTGGTTTCTTGAGTAGAGGTTTGACGATGCCTTGTTTGAGGATGCTGGGAACAATCCCTTCGTGGAATGATCGGTTTATGAGGTGGGTTATGGTTGGAGCCACGATGTCGGAGCATTCTTTCAGTAGTTTTGTGGGGATGATGTCAATGGGTGAGGTACTGTCACGCAGTTTATTAATGATGTTTTTTGCGGTGTCTACGGTAATTGGGGATAGTGAAAATTTTGGCAGTTGCGGTATGTTGGTGCGGACATCCTCTTTATGTATTTGCTGGCTGAAGTTGGATGTTTTCTTCTGACAAATTGTTTCCCTGATGGTTTTGACTTTATCGATGAAAAAATCCGACAGTTTGTCACAGTAATCCTGGGATTCGCTTTCTGGGGGTTCTAGGCACACCGGATTCATTGATTGATTAACCAGTTTAAACAGTTCCCGTGGTTGGTTTGCGGCCGTTGAGATTGTATATGAGAAGTGGTCCTTTTTGGCTTTGAAGATTGCTTTCCGATAATTCTCTGTCAGACCTTTGTAGTTAAATAGGTTTTCCTCGGTGGGATTTCTTCTCCATGTTCTTTCCGCTCTTCTGCGTTCTTGCTTTAGTACGGAGAGGGAGCTATTAAACCATCCAGCATTTTTCTTCCTGATGAGAGCCCTGCGTTTTGGTGCTACCGAGTCTGCTGATTGCAGTAATGCCTTGTTCAGGGAGTTGAGTGTTTCCTCCGTAGAGTGGTTTAAGGTTATTGTAGATATTTTTTTGGACAGAGTGGTTTTGAAGGCTTCGGAGTACAGTTTTTTATGCGATCTGGTCCAGTGCGTTGTTACAGGTTTCCGTTTTGCGTTGGTGATGTTGGTAGTGATTTTGAATTTGATGGCGTGGTGATCCGTCCATGGCAGAGTTATGTTGTCGAGTATGTTGACGTCGATGTTCTGTTTGAAAATGAGGTCCAGGGTGTGTCCTGACCCATGCGTGGGAGTCTTTATCAGTTGCTGTAGACCCAGTTCTTCTAGTTGATTGATGCAGGCAGTCGCGATGGGGTCTTTAGGCTCGTTTGCCCAAAGGTTGAAATCTCCGAGTGCCAGGAAATTTTTGAATTTTAGGGTGTGCATTGCAAAGGATTCCACCACCATGTTTCACGGTAGGGATGGTGTGTTCAGGGTGATGTGCAGTGTTAGTTTTCCTCCACACAAAGCACTTTGCTTTTAGGCCATAAAGTAGAATTTTGGTCTCATCTGACCAGATCACCTTCTTCCACATGTTTGCTGTGTCCCCCACATGGCTTCCCACAAACTGCAAACAGGACTTCTCATGACTTTCTTTCTCCAATGTCTTTCTTCTTGTCACTCTTCCATAAAGGTCAGATTTGTGGAGAGACGACTAATAGTTGTCCTGTGGACAGATTCTCCCCCCTGAGCTGTGGATCTCTGCAGCTCCTCCATAGTTACCATGGACCTCTTGGCTGCTTCTCTGATGAATGCTCTCCTTGCCCGGCCGGTCAGTTTACGTGGACGGCCATGACTTGGTAGGTTTGCAGTTGTGCCCATACTCTTTCCATTTTCAGGTGATGGATTGAACAGAGCTCCGTGAGATGTTCAAAGCTTGGAATATTTTTTTTTTATAACCTAACCCTGCTTTAATCTTCTCCACAACTTTATCCCTGACCTGTCTGGTGTGTTCCTTGGCCTTCATGATGCCGTTTGTTCACTACAGTTCTCCAACAAACCTCTGAGGGCTTCACAGAACAGCTGTATTTATATTGAGATTAAATTACACCTCAGGTGGACTCCATTTACTAATTAGGTGACTTCTGAAGGCAACAGGTTCCACTAGATTTTAGTTAGGGGGTATCACAGTAAAGGGGGCCGAATACAAATGTACCCCACACTTTTCACATATTTGTAAAAAAAATTAAAAAGTATCGTTTTCCTTCTACTTCACAATTAAGTGTCACTTTGTGTTGGTCTATCACATAAAATCCCTTTACGTTTTTGGTCGTAACATGACAAAATGTGGAAAATTTCAAGGGGTGTGAATACTTTTTCAAGGCACGATGTGTATGTATGCATGTATGTATGTATGTATGTATGTACGTACGTATGTATGTACATTCATGGGTCTGAGACACAGTGGCCACGCCTATGTGGAGTTGAGCATTAATTCTTCTTCCGCTGTCACTGGGACCCGGTGCGAATTCTCCCCGACATCAATAGGAGGATTACCGCTTCCTGCTTCTGGTTGGAGTCGCTCTTTACCAATGCAGACATGTTAGGAATTAACCAAATGCGTTTCTCCTAAACCCGCCAACAAGCAGTTCCCGCAAATAAAGTCGCTGTGTAATATCAAAGCTCTGCATCCCAGGCACTTCATCTGAAATTTAATTAGACGGATTTAAGGCATTAAAAGTGTGAAAATGCAGCTAATTACACCGCGTGCGACAGACAGTGCCCGACGCATTACCAGAGGCTTATCGCTGAATACAGAGAAGGAAGAAACCCAACCACCCCCCCCCCCCCCCCAACTCATCTGTGGAATATTACAGTCCTCCATCACAACCCCCTCCCCCACAGTCCTTAGACTACAGTCCTCCATCACGGCCCCTCCCCCACAGTCCCTACACCATAGGACCTGTAGGAAGGTGAAGACCTATCACCCAAATAGCAGCAATATATTCGGATCAAGAACGACGGGGAACCGGCCACTACAAACCGCACAGACACAGCAGCCAGTACACGATTAAAGAGAACCTGTCACAGGAAATCTTTACTTGCAGAATTTATCCTTTCCAGAAATATTTTATGAACTTGCCATTTTGCCTTTCAATGCTCCAGGGAAGATATGCTCCGGGAAAATGTCCATTGCCGGAACAGCCCCCCCTTATATGTCATAGCTCTCTCCTCTTCTGAGAGTGTTTAACTGCTGTCTGTGCTGGCCTAGCTCCTTTTTCCCTCCCCCTAAACAATCCGCTGTGCTGCTCCTTCTATCAGACCGTCTCAATGGCGGTCACCCCCGACATCGTGCTTCCAGTATGACACGCGCCTTCCGGGGAGAGGACTGGAGATAAGCCAGAAGGAAGAGACGCGTGTTCTGTCCTTCCATGAAGAGCGGCGTTCCTGGAATCCCTCCAAATACTTCTCCTCACCAGCCACCCTCAGCCACCCACCGGGTAGGTACATCTGAGAGGATGTCAGGTGTGCGCAATGATGGAGCCGTCCACAAGAAGCAGATTATTAATATTTGGATACTGAGATGTATTTGATGTCGGTACAAAGCTAGAAAGTTCTAATATTTTTTCATTTAAAGTTTGCCATTTTGAATCCCGAATCTCATATTTTATAGATTTATTTTCTGGTGGTAATCCAGCTGCTGAACAACCGCGGAGACAAAAGAACATTAGGACAAGTCTCCTAGAGACTGCATTCTTCTGAATCGAGACAAGAACCAGCAAAGCACAATCAGGACAGCCGACGTGATCACTGACCGACTATGACTGACAACCAACGTGATCAGTGACTACGACTGCCAATCAGGACAGCCGACGTGATCAGTGACTACGACTGCCAATCAGGAGTGCCGACGTGATCAGTGACTACGACTGCCAATCAGGACAGCCGACGTGATCAGTGACTACGACTGCCAACCAACGTGATCAGTGACTACGACTGCCAATCAGGACAGCCGACGTGATCACTGACCGACTATGACTGACAACCAACGTGATCAGTGACTACGACTGCCAATCAGGACAGCCGACGTGATCAGTGACTACGACTGCCAATCAGGACAGCCGACGTGATCACTGACCGACTATGACTGACAACCAACGTGATCAGTGACTACGACTGCCAATCAGGACAGCCGACGTGATCAGTGACTACGACTGCCAATCAGGACAGCCGACGTGATCAGTGACTACGACTGCCAATCAGGACAGCCGGTATGATCAGTGACTATGTCTGACCCAAATAGAGGAGGTTCACGGCCACTCTGTGCAATTCAATTGCACAGAGCAGGTAAGTATAGACATGTTTGTTATTGACATTTTTCAAAGTACTGGCCAGAAACGTACCGATATTGCTTCAAGTTGTTGTATTGAATACTTTCAAGTGCAGAGGAGGGGTTTGGGGTCCTATAGGGCCCCGATCCCGCCATAAAGAGTACCGGTCACTACCTATTATGATCACAAAGATGTAACATTCCTTGTGACAGCAATAAAAAAAATAAAATAAAAAAAAAGTGTACAAATAAAAAGAAACTTTAAAGCGGGAGTCCACCGGGAGTCCGCGTTTTTTTTTTTTTTTTTTTTTTAAAGCCAGCAGCTACAAATACTGCAGCTGCTGACTTTTAAAACAGTGGCACCCGAAGCCGATCGCTAGGTCGTCTGTCGGGTCCTGCCGCCGCCCTCTTGGGTATGGGAATCAGGAAATGGAGCCTTTCGGCTTAATTTCCCGGTTCCCTACTGCGCATGCGCGAGCCGCGCGGCGCAATCCGGACGGTCCCCGCTGCCTCTGGGAACTGTGTGTTTCCCAGCAGGCAGCGGGGCACTTGCGCAAAGGGGCGGGCAGTTGCAGAAAGGGGCGTAATCTACGCCCCTTTCCGCAGACAGCTATCCCGGAAGTGGGTGCAGTTACCTGGATTATCCAGGTAACTGCACCCCCCTCCCCCCTGAAAGGTGCCAATTGTGGCGCCGGAGGGGGGGGGGGATTCCGATGAGCGGAGGTCCATTTTAGGGTGGACCTCCGCTTTAAGGGCCAGTTCACACCAGATGCTGTTCCGTGCAGTTTTGTGTGCTTTTTTTTTTCTGCACAAAATGCATGCACACATTTCCATGTATTCCAATGGCTCTAGTTCACACCATGCAGTCAGTTTCCGGTTAGTTTCTACACTTGAAACTGACTGCATGGTGTGAACTAGAGCCATTGGAATACATGGAAAACACTGCGCATGCATTTTTAGTGCAGAAAAAAAAAGCCCTCGGAACTGAACGGAACTGCGTCTGGTGTGAACTAGCAATGTACAAAATATCGGCCTGAAAGATGGCTGAAAAATCGGTATCGTATCTGCCCTGAAAAAATCTCGGTCGACCCCTAGTATGTATGTGTCGTGTGTGTGGGATCCCTCTGGAAGCTGGAAATCTCTGTTTTAGACACTGCTACTACAAGTGATCTCTGCTAGCTTCCAGGTCCTGTGCTGAGTGGCTGTTCAGCTACATTGTGAACACAGGAGGTCGGTCAGTCTGGTCATAATTCTTTCAGAAAATGCGAAGTGTTCTTCCCTGACTGGCTCCGGACCAAGTGAAACACCACCACCCCCCCCCCCCCCCCCCCCCCCCCCGTGTTCACAATGCAGCTGAACAGCCGCTCAGGACGGGATCTGGAAGCCAGCAGCCATTGGTGTAGTAGTGTTGTAGTAGCGGCATCTATACAGTGATTTCCACCTTCCCGTGCATACAGACTTATACTGGTCCAAGCTGGAACAATGCAAACACTGAATATAGAATATACGCGGTAGAGCTGCGCGATTCTGGTCACAATGAGAATCACAATTTTTTTTGCTTAGAATAAAAAAAAGATCACAATTCTCGTGAAATAAAATCTTTAATTCTATACAAAAAAAATGGGCTAACTTTACTGGTTATTTTTTTGTTTTTAATTCACTAAAGTGATTTTTTTCGAAAAAATATTGCATTTGAAAAGATCGCTGTGTAAGTACAGTGTGACATAAAATATTGCAACAACCTTTTTTTTTCTATAGGGCAGTGATGGCAAACCTTGGCACCCCAGATGTTTTGGAACTACATTTCCCATGATGCTCAACTACACTGCAGAGTGCATGAGCATTATGGGAAATGTAGTTCCAAAACATCTGGGGTGCCAAGGTTCGCCATCACTGCTATAGGGTATCTACTTAAAAAAAAAAAAAAAAAAAAAAAAATGTGTTTGGGGGTTCTAAGTCATTTTCTAGCAAAAAAATATTTTTAACTTGAAACCAACAAATGTCAATAAAAGGTTTCGAATGCAGGCCATACACGGTCGAATTTCGAAAGGAATTTTCTTTTCAAAATCAGAAAATTCGTTTTTTGTGATCCGATGATGCCACCATTGATTTTCGAAATTCGTCCGTCGAAGCCTTCAATTTCAACTCATGTTGCTACGGAAAAGAAATTTCTTGGCCTGGAATCTTCTTTTATCTCTGTGCATTTTCTTTTCTTATTACATTTCTGGCACGATTCTCCCATCATCGATTAGAAAATCGTTTGTTTTTCAAAAAATTTCCAACATGTCCGATTCCTCAAATTTTATTTCCGCACGAAAATCGGCTGTTGCGGCAGCCCCACTAATGGTGCGAAATTTCATACGAAAATTCTTAGATACGATTTTCGAAAGAAAATTCTTTCGAAATTCGAACCGTGTATGGCCGGCATAAGTCTATTCCATTGACAAATTGTTACAATGTTTATACTCGAGTTCAACTGATAAAGAATGTTGTGATTCTTGGCAGACTGCCCAGTTTTTCTCTTCCTTTCTGTTGAGGGCTGTGGCATCAGAAGAGCAGAGAGAATTCTTTGCATAGAAAGAATTGTGAAACACTTCAGTCAAGATCGAAATAAAGATTCTTAACGATTAATTGTGCAGCTCTAATACATGGCCAAACCAAGGGAATCCGATGGGGCAAAAATGTGGTTACCCCCCACGGTAGTCCTGGTTTGGTGAAGCCGTGTCACTGGCAGAATTTGGCACCTTCTGATTCCATGCCAATCCATACAGTTCAGGATTTCTATGACATCTGCTTCCCACAGTCCATCACACTTGTAATCCCTGAATCCCCTGATGAAGGGGGATAGGTGGGGGAGGGAACGTGTTGGTTGCTGTACCGTTCACAACTCCACCCACTGGTTGGCACTGGTGGTGCGTTTTGCATGCATGGAGTCACAGCACTGTGAGGATCAGGTCACTTCTATGGTGAATCAGAGTGGGTAACGCTCCTTAAGTTGAAGGTTTTGTTAAGGCAATCCAATGTATCACAACGCCCCAGAACACACACAATGCGTTATTCCATCGCAGTCACCCCAGCATGGCCGGTTATTACATTAGTACTACTGCGCAGTGCCTTGGGGCGCCATCCACTATGAAAACGCACCACAAACAGAGCTGAATACTGACGAGCATTTACCTAGCTGACTAAACACAATTGTCTGAATGGGCCCTCAAACCCAAAAGGAGACCTGTCCACACAGCAGGCACCCCAGGAGCCACTACAGGGCGCACCTACAGATCTATACAGTAAAACCTTGGTTTGAGAGTAACTTGGTTTGAGAGTGTTTTGAAAGACAAGCAAGATTTTTAAATAAAATTTTGACTTGACTGACAAGCGATGTCTTGATATACAAGTAGTGTCATGTCACAACTGAATATAAAAGAAGAGAGTCACCTCTAAGTGTAGCAATATAGTTACATTTAACCTCCCTGGCGGTATGATTCAGTCCGGTTTTAAATGACGAAAGCGGTACAATTATTTTGCATGGAAATTTGGCGTTTTATTTTGTAGTCCTGTAATTCTTAGGAATAACTCTCTTAAAGCGGTTCTGCACACATAATAATACATTTTCCCATTCTGTTGCCTCTAGACCGTAAATTTGATAATGCCACTTTTTTTTTTATTAATCTACTTTTTGTAATTTGTAGTATTTGATTTTCCTCCCCTGCGGCGATGGGCGGTCTCTTGCGGGGATCAGCATCACTTCCTGATGAACCCCGCAGTGTCTCCTGGGATCTCGTCCAAGTAATCCCAGGAGACATTGCGGCTAATGCAGCCGAACTCTCGCGAGATTTCGGCTGCATTAGCCGCAATGTCTCCTGGGATTACTTGGACAAGATCCCAGGAGACAGTACGGGGTTCAGCAGGAAGTGATGCTGATCCCCGCAAGAGACCGCCCATCGCCGCAGGGGAGGAAAATCAAATACTACAAATTACAAAAGGTAGATTAATAATAAAAAAAAAAAAATGTGGCATTATCAAATGTACGGTCTAGAGGCAACAGAATGGGAAAATGTATTATTATGTGTGCAGAACCGCATTAAATCTCTTCAAACCAGAGTCTTGCGGACATCCCGGGTATGATAACGTTTATAATATAATAAAGCATAATAAAAATTATTCAATAATGTAATCAAATCCTAAAACACTGAAAAAGGGACATGTTTTGGTTGCTATGGACAATCTCCAAATTCCAGGCAGAAAAAACTGTATTTATAATATAAAAGTGCATGCAGGGCATTGCACAGACCACTAGGGACAAAGGGGGTGTGTAATTTTTAATACAGCACTGTAATCTGTAAGATTACAGTGCGGTGTGTGTTTTGTGTCTTTTTACTTTTTTGAATTTGCCGCCGTTCTCCGCTCCCGTGCCCCGTAACGTCGCAGGGAACGGAGCTCGGCGGCATTCGGGCACTGTGTGAATCGAGCGGAAGACGGCTCGATCACACAGCGCGGCGGACATCGCTGGATCCAGGGGACAAGGTAAGTAACTCTCCCTGTGTCCTCCCTACATCCAGCGAAGCGATCCCGAGTCTGGCTCGGGGTTACCGCTCCTATCGGTAAATTCCTAACCCGAGCCAGACTCGGGATTACCGCTAGGGGGGTTAATGAAGGTACAAAATTTAGCAACATATTGCTACACTTCAAGGCGCGGCGCTTCTCTTTTATCCTCTGAAGCTCCTGCTGGGTTTTGCTTATAATCCCCTTGTGGAGGCTTCCATTTGTGGATGTTTATGGTTACACAACCTGGTCACTTTGCTATAATCTTTCTTATATGGACTATAAACTGAAGGACCTATGAATAAATGGTTGTGGAACGAATCATTTGAAGTTTCCATTATTTCCTATGGGAAAATTTGCTTTGCTATACAAGTGCTTTGGATTACAAGCATGCTTCTAGATTTAATTATGCTCGCAATCCAAGGTTTTAGTGTACATGACATGCAAGTATGAAAATATGGCAAAAAGGACAAATTAACGATTAAAAAAAAAAAAAAAAATTCAATACCAGGATACATGTTATAGGCCGACAATGTTCTTTAGTACCCAGTATTTAATGCGGAGATGAAGAACAGCTGTTGTAACATTTTGTACTTTCATGGGATTTTTTATTTATTTTTTTGATAGCGTTCATAAAAATTATTAGAAAAGAAAAAAAAAAAAAAATCTTCACCAGCCGCCTTCAGGATTACCAAAAAAATACAAACTTTCCCTTAAGCCGCTCCCACTCTACACTGACCCGAGCTGCTCTTCAGCTGCCCAAAAAAAAAAAAAAAAAAAAAAACGTAAAGCCTTCTTAAAAGATTCCCTCGCCTTTCTTTATGGCATAAGACTGCTTAAAAAAATAAAAATAAAGAAGGGATTTAATGTCTGCGTGTACAACAAGATTGGAACAAGCTGCTGGAGAGCGGGATTTATGTCTCTGCATCTATCTGTACTGCTGCCAATAGTCCTCTCTGCGCGGCTCGCCGGTGAAAGGATGGCGATGTCATTGCAGCCTTATACCCACAATGCATCGAAGGAGGGGGGAGAGACCTATTGTTTTTTTTTTCCTTTTGCATGGTGTCATCTCATTCACACCTCTATGTCTAGGAGAGGCGACGCTTTTTGTGTAGCTTAAAGCTGAACTCTGGAGACATTTAACCACTTCACCCACAGAAGAAGATTTACCCCCCCCCCCCCCCCCATAACCAGGCCTCTCTACTATTCAGCAATATGTTGCTTTAAAGCGGGAGTCCGCCGGGACTCCGCGTTTTTTTTTAGTTTTTTTTTAAAAGCCAGCAGCTACAAATACTGCAGCTGCTGACTTTTAAAATAGTGACACTTACCTGTCCAGTGCGCCCGCAATTTCTGCACCCGAAGCCGATCTCTCGATCGTCTCTCGGGTGCTGCCGCCGCCATCTTGGGTACGGGAATCAGGAAGTGGAGCCTTTCGGCTTCATTTCCCGGTTCCCTATTGCGCATGCGCGAGTCACGCTGCGCAATAAGGATGGACCCGCTACCTCTGGGATCTGTGTGTTTCCCAGCAGGCAGCGGGGGACTTTCGGAAAGGGGCGTAATCTACGCCCCTTTCCGCAGAGAGCTATCCCGGAAGTGGGTGCAGATACCTGTACTGTACAGGTACCTGCACCCCCCTCCCCCCTGAAAGGTGGCAATTGTGGCGCCGGAGGGGGGGGGGGAGGGTTCCGATGAGCGGAAGGTCCACTTTAGGGTGGACCTCCGCTTTAACTGGTAACTGCGCGATCATGCAACGATGTACCCAAGTGTAATTTATATAATTTTTATCACACTAATAGAGCTTGGTTTTGTTTTTTTATTTCTCTTATATAAAAACGGGGGGGGGGGCAAAATTTTTGAAAAGGAAACACTATTTTCTACTTTGTTGTAAAAATAAAAAAAAATGGCCAAAATGTATTCTGCTTTGGTGGAAAAAAATAAAATAATAATAATAATCCCAATAAGTGTACATTGATTGGTTTGTGCGAATGTTCTAAACTCTACAAACTATGGGATATATACTGGATTTTACAGAGTTTTGACACTACAAAGGTAATGGTGGAACTCAGTGACTTATAGTGGGGACGGTGTGGCGGGTAGAGCTGCGCGATTAATCGTCAGAAAATGGTGATCTCGATTCAACCCCCCCCCCTCACGATCTTAATCCAGCATTTCCACGATTAATGTAACATGTACCGACAGCTGTCAAAAAAACAAAAAAAAACAGCTGGCAATGTTCATCAACAACATTGCTCAGCGCGGAGAGATAAAAAGAAACATTGCATCTTCTGTTCTTTTTAGAGATCAAAAGGGACGAACTTTGGTCTGAAAATGTTTAACCACATAGTCTTTTTTTCCCCCCTATAAAAATAACAAACATATAATACTTACCTGCTCTCTGTTGCAGTGGACTTGCTCCTCTTCTCGGGTCCCTCTTCTATGATCCTGGCCCCTCTCTCCTGTTCAGTGCCCCCACAGCAGACAGCTTGCTACTGGGGGGCATCCGAGCCGAGTCACAGATCCCTGTGTCCATTCAGATACAGGAGCCCCGGGCCGACCTCCCGCCTCCTCTCCTGAGCGGCTAGCTGACTTTTATTGATGACAGCAGCGGCAGCCAATGGTGCCGCTGCTGTGTCTCAGCCAATCTGGAGGGAGAATCTGGGATGGCTGAGACACTCGTGGGCATTGCTGGACATAGAGGGACCTCAGGTAAGAATTAGATGTGAAAGGTGTTACCCTGGGAATCATGATCTTTATTGTAAACAAAAAAATAAAAAATAAATATATGATTCTCATTTTATCCAGAATTGTGCAGCGCTAGCGGGGGCAATCGGACACTAACAGACACTGAAATCACCAGGGACATTAATACAGTTATCAGTGATAATTCTATACACTGTCACTGTACTAATGACACTGGCTGGGCAGGGGTTAATATATAGGGGCCATCACGGGGGTTAACCTTGCCCCTAACAATATGTAAAGTGTGTGTGCAGTGTGCTGGTTTTACTTTCTAATTTGGCTGTTTTGCTTTGCAGGAAGAGAAAACGGATCACCGTTCCCCGTTTTTGTAAGAACAGAACTCGGTGTGTGATTGGCCACAGCCGATTTCAACCAAAACCATTAACTGAAATCAGCTGCCAAACACGTGCTGTGCCCAATCCCAGTATAGGTCGGCAGGGGGCAGGGCACATGTGCTTCAAACCTGGAAAAAAAGGCTGTGACCGGGGGGGGATTTGATTTAAATCACAATCTAAATCAGGATTTAAATCGCTAGTTAAAGAGCAACGATCATCTCTGCCCAGCAGTGGCTCCTCCTCCGACCCGCCGGCGGCTCACCAACAGCCCCATTCACACAACAAGGTGAGGGATGTGGTGGCAGCAGGCGAGTGGATGCCCGCTAACAGGCACTGCCATGATGGATCTGAAATGGCCGGTGCCCTTTAAATGTAAGGACTTCTTCTTGCTGGTAGTTGGAATCTTTAATATTTGCAAACAAATTGAAGGTTTCCTATTTAGAATAAGCAGCTGTCAGGTTAGTAAAACAGCGATATCAGAACTGCTTCAATCAATCATACAGTTTGTAGTGTACATTGATTTGCAAAACAATGGGATAAAAGGAATATTCCTGAACTTTGTTTCATCTCATGGTTACTGTGAAATTGTGTGAATGCCTCAATGCAGCGTATGTTATCTCAGCTTGGATTCATTGAATGAGTTTACCAAAAATGTAAATATTGCAGAATATACAGCCTCATGCTACATAACCAAGCTCCATTTCATGCTGAATAAGCTAAATTATTCATGTATCCCAAATAGAAAACTATTTTTAGATTTTTACTCCAAAAGCATTTTATTAAAATAAATGTGATTAAAAAAAAAACAAAAAAAAATCGATTTACCGTAAGTAAAAAACAAACAAAAAACAAAACAAAAAAAACATTGATTTTTATCCACTCTGGCTGTGACGTTCAGATAGGTCACCTGGAGCTGCCGGCCACCCGCTGTACAACTACTGAGGAACGTGCACTTTAATTGTCCAAGTTCTTCCAATCTAGATCAGCAGCTTCAGAGGGACGATCGGTTTCCATTGTATTTCTCAGCACAATGACTGCAGGGCCAAAAAGCATTTCCGGCCATGCTGTCTCCAGAACCCCCCCCCCCCATGTGCTGGGAGATAAATGGGGGGACACGGCCATTGTTCAGGGAGACAGACCCCGATGCTGCAGGAAAGGTCGGGCACACACAGCAGTCATATACCGACTCCTAATCACTTCCCTCCTCCGACTCAATATATCAATTCTGTGCCGCAAGCAGATGGTCTGCGCCTCTCCCGTGGAAGGACACAGAACACATCGCTGAAAGTAGAACAGCAAACTTACTGATCGAATCTCATTACTGGAGCCGCCGCTTCATTAAGGAAGAACCCCGCTTTGCACCAACAATAGTCACACAGCCCAGAACTTTGTTATGGTGCTCCTCACTGCCGGGTGAAGAAATATCCACCGTATCTCCAATATACAACATCTGTACATTCTGACCAAAGCAAAGAACCTACCATCCTCTCAGTATCTCATCCCCCCCCCAACCTTCAGTCTTATTACCCCCCCCCCCACCTCCCTCGAAACCACCTCCCTTCAGTCCCCTTCCCAACCTCCCTTCAGTCTATACCCCCCCCCAACCTCCCTTCAGTCTTATACCCCCCCCCACAACCTCCCTTCAGTCTTATATCCCCCCCCCTCAACCTCCCTTCAGTCTTATACCCCCCCCAACCTCCCTTCAGTCTTATACCCCCCCCCCAACCTCCCTTCAGTCTTATATCCCCCCCCCCTGCAACCTCCCTTCAGTCTTATATCCCCCCCAACCTCCCTTCAGTCTTATAATCCCCCCGTCCAACCTCCCTTCAGTCTTATATCCCCCCCCCTCCAACCTCCCTTCAGTCTTATATCCCCCCCCCTCCAACCTCCCTTCAGTCTTATATCCCCCCCCTCCAACCTCCCTTCAGTCTTATATCCCCCCCCTCCAACCTCCCTTCAGTCTTATATCCCCCCCTCCAACCTCCCTTCAGTCTTATATCCCCCCCCTCCAACCTCCCTTCAGTCTTATATCCCCCCCTCCAACCTCCCTTCAGTCTTATATCCCTCCCCCTCCAACCTCCCTTCAGTCTTATATCCCCCCCCTCCAACCTCCCTTCAGTCTTATATCCCCCCCCTCCAACCTCCCTTCAGTCTTATATCCCCCCCCTCCAACCTCCCTTCAGTCTTATATCCCCCCCCTCCAACCTCCCTTCAGTCTTATATCCCCCCCCCCCTCCAACCTCCCTTCAGTCTTATATCCCCCCCCCCTCCAACCTCCCTTCAGTCTTATCCCCCCCCCTCCAACCTCCCTTCAGTCTTATATCCCCCCCCCTCCAACCTCCCTTCAGTCTTATATCCCCCCCCCCTCCAACCTCCCTTCAGTCTTATATCCCCCCCCTCCAACCTCCCTTCAGTCTTATATCCCCCCCTCCAACCTCCCTTCAGTCTTATATCCCCCCCCTCCAACCTCCCTTCAGTCTTATATCCCCCCCCTCCAACCTCCCTTCAGTCTTATATCCCCCCCCTCCAACCTCCCTTCAGTTTTACATCCCCCCCTCCAACCTCCCTTCAGTCTTATATCCCCCCCCCTCCAACCTCCCTTCAGTCTTATAGCCTTCATCTCTCCCCCCAGTCTCCCTTCAGTCCTATCCCCCCCCCCTTCAGTCTTCTATCCTCCGCCCCCCCACCTCCCTTTAGTCTTATATCCTTCACCCCCCCCCCAAACTCCATTCAGTCCTACAGGCCCCCCACTCCCACCTCCCTTCAGTCTCATATCCTCCACCTCTCTACAGTCTTATATCCTCCACCCCCCCCCCACCCCCAACCTCTCTTCAGTTTTATATCCTCCCCCCCCCCCCACAAACCTCCCTTCAGACTGATATCCTCCATCCATGCTCCCTCCCCCCTTCAGTCTTACAGCCTCCATTTCTCTCCCCCCTCCCTTCAGTCTTATATCCTCCATCCCGCCCCAACCTCCCTTCAGTCTTATATCTCCCCTCCAACAGAGGAGGGGGCTGTGATATTTTCAAGAAGCCATGTACAGCCCTCTGCCAGCCCCTCCCACCAGCCCTGATCTGCCTGCTTCGCATAGAGAAGCACAAAGAAATTACCAGAACTAAAGTAAGGTAATAAGAATGAAATATTTCCTATATGAAATGTACAATGAAATATATCAGGCACTGTATGGAGTTCAGACGCTCTGCCAGGCAGGAATGTGATTTCTATGAAATGCGCACACTGGGCCGGCTGGACAGAAATGTTATTATAGGAAAGGAATAGCAGCCATTAGTCAGCAATCAATGTAGAAGGGAAGTGAGCGGCAGAGGAAGCTGGCTGTCAATTGGGAATGATTGCTGGCTAAAAAAACACAATCAGCCATAATCGATAATTGCGGCAGTTATTGATCACTTGCTGATGAGGTACCCAGCAAGATTTCGCAATGAAGATATTTCAACGCTGGCAGATCAGCCGCCACAACGGCGCAGCTTAACAATCTGACGGCTCAATTAGTAAATACAGAAATCCATTTCCCCGGACGGTTCAGGTCGCAATCACACGCCATGAATGAATGACAAACGGTTCCAACTGAAGATCCAGGGGAAAAAAAAAAAAAATGAAAAAAAACTGCTCCGTACTCCGTATGCATGCAGCGTTTGTGCCAACGTTTACATACGCACAGCATACCGGGACCCAATTGGCTCCTGATATGTAAAGATGTAGGCAGCGCTGCCGCTGATTATGCTCTATTGAGGTTTACTTTTCCCCTGAATGAGTCGCCATTGGCAGCGGCACCTATGCCAAACGATTTAGAGTGAAGGTCAAACCGTAAAACAGAGCGTCGTTTACATAGTTTATTGGGGCCAAGCTGGCCGAACCCTGTCCATCACTAAGGTGAAGCGTTGGATGTGCGGTATATACTGTATGTAGCTGCGGCACTGTAGGTAGCTGCGGCACTGTAGGTAGCTGCGGCACTGTAGGTAGCTGCGGCACTGTAGGTAGCTGCGGCACTGTGTTCCGGGTGCAAACCGAGACTTTCCGTCTCATACCCGGAACACAGGAGAGTATCACAGCAGCACTCAGCCATTCATTGACAGTGATGTATTCTAGCAATGAATACAAATCTTCCTCTGACTGGCTGATCAGAGGTTGTGACATCATTACCTCACCTCCCTGACTGAGCCAAAGGAAGGTTTGTATTCATTGCTAGAATGCATCGCTGTCTATGAATGACTGAGTGCTGTTGTGATACTCTCCTGTGTTCCGGTTACCAGACAAGAAGTCTTGGCTCGCTCCCAGAACACCGTGCGGTATGGTGTATACAGTGTCGCACCTGCAGTAAAGTGTAGCACAAGCTGGAGCTCAGCTGTAACATGTCAGTCTAGGGTCACATCTATGCTTTCCCCGCATGCTGCATTTGTGTGGGCACAGCAGCCTATTCATGTGAATGGACAGAAGTTCCTGTGGAAAAGGTCCCGGTCGCAGGGAGACCGCATGGTGCTTCTGAGAGAGCAGGGAGACCCGCCAGACTTCCACCATGTGCATCTTAAAGAACACAACATACAGGGAATATGGGAAATTATAGACACTGACACACGTACATCAACACAGGTTGAAGTGGGTGGACTATTGTCTTTATTCAACCTCAACTATGAAACTAGGAGGCGGCGAGACTTCCATCGCGATGCAGGAGGCGGCGAGACTTCCATCGCGATGCAGGAGGCGGCGAGACTTCCATCGCGATGCAGGAGGCGGCGAGACTTCCATCGCGATGCAGGAGGCGGCGAGACTTCCATCGCGATGCAGGAGGCGGCGAGACTTCCATCGCGATGCAGGAGGCGGCGAGACTTCCATCGCGATGCAGGAGGCGGCGAGACTTCCATCGCGATGCAGGAGGCGGCGAGACTTCCATCGCGATGCAGGAGGCGGCGAGACTTCCATCGCGATGCAGGAGGCGGCGAGACTTCCATCGCGATGCAGGAGGCGGCGAGACTTCCATCGCGATGCAGGAGGCGGCGAGACTTCCATCGCGTTGCAGGAGGCGGCAAGACTTCCATCGCGATGCAGGAGGCGGCGAGACTTCCATCGCGATGCAGGAGGCGGCGAGACTTCCATCACGATGCAGGAGGCGGCGAGACTTCCATCACGATGCAGGAGGCGGCGAGACTTCCATCGCGATGCAGATGGCCAGACTGCTGGCTTTGTACAGGAGGTGGACACTGGGACAGTCCTAGACTGGGGACTAATCACAGGAGAACGCTAGACATTCTATGGTTTGCAGTCCGTACTTCAACATTAACGATCAGATGGAAGGAAACCAATGACAGCAGACAGACAGCACAGAGAGTACGAGTGAATAAAACAACTGGAGACTGGTGTGAAGAGTAGTTTGCTTCTCTGGCTCCAAAGCAAAAACACAGACAACTGTCTGCAGAGGCCCCAATGCACAATGGGTGGCAAAGGGACCCGGGTGAGGAATTGGGGCCCCAGACATATATAAACTCCGGAAATGTGAGTCCCAGAGTTCCCGGTGAATCAGTGAAGTCCAATGTACAGGAAACTATCAGAGAAGAGAGGAAAACCTTCTCTCGGGAAGCAGCGGCCAGGGAAGAGTTTTTGTAGTTTTTGGAGCGCAGTGTTGTGAGCGAGGAGGAATAAAGCGATCATGCACACAGCTCATTCCTCTCCATGTAAACCAGTTCTGTCATCTCCCGGGAGGGAGCAGGCAGGTAACTCAGCTAGAGGAAGTTAATTGGACATATTCTCACTAGGCCGCTTTAATGTGACAGACATCACTGGCTCCCCAGCCTCTGCCAGGAGGAAAAAACCTCAAAGAGCACAGCGCCTGTGAAGGAGAGGGGGAGGGGCTCCTCAGCAGAGGATGCCGGCCTGCTGTCACCCCATGCTGAATTAATTGCTGATGGAGGAGGAGAAGAACATCACAGGTAATAGAACGTTACAGAAATCACCATCTGAGAATGACGCAGTTCTAACCAGACAGAAGAAAATGCCACTTTCCTGGCTGCCGTATGGATCTTCAGTTTTGATGCATTTTGTGTCAGAGGACACGCAATGCAGATCGAGGGGCAACGTATCTCCAGGTAACAATGTAACATTTCACATACCAATCCTTCCATGTGATGGAGATGTTCCTTTTCTTTTTTCCCTGGTGATCCTGCCAGCAGCGCCCTATACTGAGTGACAACGCTCACTTACCACACTGTACCTACGGAGGAACAGCCTGGCCACTCTAGACTACAATAAACTTCCTCAGTCTCAGCAGAACATGGGGGATGGTTGTGTAGTCCTCAGGGGAAAACATTCAGAAGACAGAGAGCTCAGGAATTATCCGAGATCTGGCAGATCAGCCGCTTTGCTTACTTAGCCAACCAAATGCCATGGAGAAAACGGAACCAATAGGAAGGTCATTCTCCAGGATTACAGACATTGATACTTCACCGGCTGCATGCTTGCAGCAATCAGAGACGCTGATTTCACAATCTCCTGTCCTGGCTCTTGAAGTATCTGGCATTCCCTCCCAGAAACGTACACATTTTGTGTATTGTCGGTCTCCAACCATCTACAACATATAGCAAAGCAGCTGCTGGCACTGCATAGCGGAGCGCAACGCACTGCAGACCTTCCACAGTGTGGTGCGGTGTGTTGCAGTGAGGTGTAGCGTGGTGCGGTGTAGTACAGTGCTTTCTGAAAATAAGAGCTTTCATCCCCCGCAATGCATAATTCAGCGGACAGCAACCTATGCCATGACGCGGCTTAGTGCACATGCAATAACTTTCTCAGTTTGAAGCTCCAAGTAGTGGATTTCATCTTGGTATCGGCCTCTTCCCAACTACCGTACAGTCTTGTACAGCAGAGCTCACAGAAGGAGAGGGAGAAGCAGCACCGGGGGCCAGTCAGGCATGCTGTAGTGTAAGGGGCATGCTTTTAGAAGGAGACAGCAGGGTAAACAAGTGAGCTTATTAGTGTGCTAAACCTCGCAGGGGAGCCGGACCCCCTCCGCCACCAGAACCTCGCAGGGAGCCAGACCCCCTCCGCCACCAGAACCTCGCAGGGAGCCAGTCCCCCTCCGCCACCAGAACCTCGCAGGGAGCCAGTCCCCTCCTGTCACCAGAACCTCGCAGGGAGCCAGTCCCCTCCTGTCACCAGAACCTCGCAGGGAGCCAGTCCCCTCCTGTCACCAGAACCTCGCAGGGAGCCAGTCCCCTCCTGTCACCAGAACCTCGCAGGGAGCCAGTCCCCTCCTGTCACCAGAACCTCGCAGGGAGCCAGTCCCCTCCTGTCACCAGAACCTCGCAGGGAGCCAGTCCCCTCCTGTCACCAGAACCTCGCAGGGAGCCAGTCCCCTTCTGTCACCAGAACCTCGCAGGGAGCCAGTCCCCTCCTGTCACCAGAACCTCGCAGGGAGCCAGTCCCCTCCTGTCACCAGAACCTCGCAGGGAGCCAGTCCCCTCCTGTCACCAGAACCTCGCAGGGAGCCAGTCCCCTCCTGTCACCAGAACCTCGCAGAGAGCCAGTCCCCTCCTGTCACCAGAACCTCGCAGGGAGCCAGTCCCCTCCTGTCACCAGAACCTCGCAGGGAGCCAGTCCCCTCCTGTCACCAGAACCTCGCAGGGAGCCAGTCCCCTCCTGTCACCAGAACCTCGCAGGGAGCCAGTCCCCTCCTGTCACCAGAACCTCGCAGGGAGCCAGTCCCCTCCTGTCACCAGAACCTCGCAGGGAGCCAGTCCCCTCCTGTCACCAGAACCTCGCAGGGAGCCAGTCCCCTCCTGTCACCAGAACAATCGCAGGGAGCCCACTCCACTGCCTCCCACACAGCTTACAATAGTATGGAAGGACTCTTCTGGGAACTTTGATGTAAAGGGGGGATTATAATGGAGACCCCAACATAAGGAGGAGGGGAGGGGCTCTGTTGAGATAAGGGGGGGTTCTGATGGAGATTTGGCCTGTGAATACTTGTAAAAAATACATGATGTGCCTGTCTTACTAAAAGGTCTGCAGCCTCCTGGCATCAACGAAAGTCATGATGTATCCTATGCAGGGGGTGTGTCCATGACACCTGGGCTCATAGGAAGTGACCTTAATGAAGTTGGGCTTCATGCATCCCAAAAGAGGCCTGGGAACACCAGACCAAGCAGATCAGTGGGGGGGGCGACGGTGAAATCTGCTTTGATATATCTTCAGGCAGTTGGAGAATATTGATGTATTGCAAGTCAGTAGTTCCTGAGAATACTCCTAGGGGCTCGGTCAGGGTTCTCGGGGTGTGCCGCCCCCCCCCCCCCCTGGTTCCTTGTGTGGTGGGTTTGCACAGAGGTCATTATTAGGGCCCATTACAGATCTTGCTGTGTGATTATGAGAACAAAGAATTCATCCCGGAGCAGAAGAACTTTCAGAGGTCAATCAGGAAAATCAACTTCCTAGAAGACTTCACACAGCTGTACGCATCCAATCTAGGACATCATCGCCGCCAGCAGAGAGAGTGGCTGAGGTGTGAAATGAATTTCTCAGAATTCTCCGCACACGTCACACTTAAAGGGGAACTTCCAGCAAACGTAGAACTCAGCCCAATGACCCGTTCGCCTTATACTGCAATCCTCTGTCATAATAACATCCCCTTCCCCGCCGGGTCTCTCTAGGAACACGTCATAAAGACTCAGACGACTCCTACTACCAGAACAGAAGGGGGGTCTCTGCATCAGAATTTTATTTATGTTGACTTCGAACCGCCATCCTTTCACTGGAAACTCTTCCTCAAAAAGGATAGAAATCCACTCTGTGCACCCCAAATCCCTCTACAAACCCAGACATTACCTGTAAAAGTAGCAGTGACATGACCGGGATAGGAGATATGCACTTTCCACGTAGCCGCTAATGTCAGCTACGCATGCGCTGCCGGAAAGAAGACATGCACGCGCGGTTCCGGCCACTCACAGCGCAGGAGCTGTGAACCCTGAGGGTAACATGTCAGCTTCCGCGGCCGTGACCGGGATCAGATGCCGACGCCTCATTCTAAGGTAAGTATTTCATAATGAGCTAGGATGCGCTGCATACTAGCTCATTATGCCATTGCTTTACAGTTTTGTTTTTCTTGTGCGGGTATACAGCCGCTTTAATCAGAGAAGCAGCCAAGAGGACCATGGTAACTCTGGAGGAGCTGCAGAGGTCCACAGCTCAGGGGGGAGAATCTGTCCACAGGGCAACTATTAGTCGTGCTCTCCACAAATCTGCCCTTTATGGAAGATTGACAAGAAGAGAGACATTGTTGGAAGAAACCATAAAAAGTCCTGTTTGCGGTTTGTGAGAAGCCATGTGGAGGACACAGCAAACATGTGGAAGAAGGTGATCTGGTCAGATGAGACCAAAATATAACTTTTTGGCATAAAAGCAAAACGCTATGTGTGGTGGAAAACTAACACTGCACATCACCCTGAACACACCATCCCCACCGTGAAACATGGTGGTGGCAGCATCATGTTGTGGGGATGCTTTTCTTCAGCAGAGACAGGGAAGTTAGCCAGAGTTGATGGGAAGATGGATGGAGCCAAATACAGGACAATCTTAGAAGAAAACCTGTTAGAGTCTGCAAAAGACTTGAGACCGGGGCGGAGGTTCACCTTCCAGCAGGACAACGACCCGAAACATCCAGCCAGAGCTACAATGGAATGATTTAGATCAAAGCATATTCATGTGTTAGAATGGCCCAAAGTCCAGACCTAAATCCAATTAAGAATTGTGAATGTGGCAAGACTTAAAAATTGCTGATCACAGACGCTCTCCATCCAATCTGGCAGAACTTGAGCTATTTTGCAAAGAATGGGCAGAAATGTCCCTCTCTAGATGGTCAAAGCTGGTAGAGACATCCCCAAAAAGACTTGCAGCTGTAATTGCAGTGAAAGGCAGTTCTACAAAGTATTGACTCCGGGGGGCGTCATGCAAAATGTACCCCCCACACTTTTCACATATTTATTGGTAATTTTTTTTTTATAATTTTCCTTCCACGTCACAATTATGAGCCACTTGGCGTGGGTCCATCACATAAAATCCCAATGAAATACATTTAAAGAGTGTCGTCCCTTTAAAAAAAAATAATAATAATAATAATAATTATAAGTCAGCAGCTACAAATACTGCAGCTGCTGACTTTTAATAATCGGACACTCACCTGTCCCAGGGTCCAACGATGCGGGGGAACGAAGCCCCACTGGTCCCTCCCACCTCTCGGCGGCGCTGGCATTGAAACTGGGGGCACCCGGCTATGGCTTCACAGCCAGGCACCCACTGCGCATGTGCAAGCGGCGCCGCGCGCCATGATTGGCCTTGCAGTCATCTGGGACCTGTCACTTGTCTCAGATGACTGACAGGAGGGAGCGGAGCTGAGCCCTTCCTGCTCCGAGGGGAAGTGACGTCAGGAGCCCAGGCACTGCAGGAGGCAGACTACGAGGGACCCCCTAGCAACAGGCATTTAGAGGGGAGTTAAAAAAAAAAATTTTAGGAATTTTAAGCATTTTTTTTGTGTGTGGAAAACCACTTTAAGTTTTTGGTTGTAACATGAAAAAAAGAAAATGTGGAAAATGTAAAAAGGGGTACGAATACTTCATCAGCCCCTACTGCAGCCTCTCATCTTGTGGAAGGGAAGACTGCAGAAAGACTGATGAGATCTCAGCTTGGTCACTGGGCTGCAGCTGAGGGACAGCTCATTATTAGTGGTAAAGAATATGGTTGCTGTATATGGTGAGACCCGTACAAGTACTAGTCCACTTCTTTTTTGTTTAAAATTTATTTTTATTTTTTTCCCTTTACTAAAGAGGAGATGCCATATCCCTCAGTGTGCCACAGGAAATAAACCTTTACGCCTATAGTTCGCGATCTACTATATAGGCCGCGATCAGCAGTCCACGATCTACTATATAGGCCGCGATCAGCAGTCCACGATCTACTATATAGGCCGCGATCAGCAGTCCACGATCTACTATATAGGCCGCGATCAGCAGTCCACGATCTACTATATAGGCCGCGATCAGCAGTCCACGATCTACTATATAGGCCGCGATCAGCAGTCCACGATCTTCTATATAGGCCGCGATCAGCAGTCCACGATCTTCTATATAGGCCGCGATCAGCAGTCCACGATCTTCTATATAGGCCGCGATCAGCAGTCCACGATCTACTATATAGGCCGCGATCAGCAGTCCACGATCTACTATATAGGCCGCGATCAGCAGTCCACGATCTACTATATAGGCCGCGATTAGCAGTCCACGATCTACTATATAGGCCGCGATCAGCAGTCCACGATCTACTATACAGGCCGCGATCAGCAGTCCACGATCTACTATACAGGCCGCGATCAGCAGTCCACGATCTACTATACAGTCCGCGATCAATAGTCCACGATCTACTATATAATCCACGATCTACTATATAGTCCGCGATCAACAGTCCACGATCTACTATATAGGCCGCGATCAGCAGTCCACGATCTACTATACAGGCCGCGATCAACAGTCCACGATCTACTATATAGTCCACGATCAACAGTCCACGATCTACTATATAGTCTACGATCAACAATCCACGATCTACTATATAGTCCACGATCAATAGTCCACGATCAATAGTCCACGATCAATAGTCCACGATCAATAGTCCACGATCAATAGTCCACGATCAATAGTCCACGATCAATAGTCCATAAACTATAGTCCATGATCAAACGTATTCTTTTATTTTGGCTGGTCCCTTTATCGGCACCTGACGGCCATGGACCTGGATGAGTGAAGTTTACTTTCTGCAGAGACAGCGCTCGCCTAGCAGATAAAAATTTCATGTTTCCTTCCGGACACTTTCATTCAAACATCTTAGAAAACCACAAAAGCTCATTAATGTTTAATGCTAAAATCTTCTGACATAATGATGCATGAAACAACGTTATGTTCTCCTCACATAGTCTGCCCGCACACCACAGGGCATCCCAGCAACAAGGAAGAGAAAAATAAACACAGTCGGTCCTGATCCGGGGGGCCCGGCAATGACAAGGCTCGCATGATGGAGATACAATGTTAAGGTGTCCCCGAGCCCAAACACTGACGCGGTGACCTTGACCAAGAACAGCAACGCTCTTACCAGCGGTTGTCAAATCAACATACAGGACCTAAAGGAGACAGCTGGCCGATGGTAAAAAGCTTTTCAGAGTGGGCCGCTTAAAATGTCAAGTGCTACGGTTTGACATGGTGGAGAGGTCAACGAGGAAGCATCAATTAGGCTCAAAGACATAGATGAGCCTCCTGAGACATGAGGGCTCTTAGTTTACCTCTCAGCCCCCTAACCAGAGGAAATGGGCATCTTATTGACCTTGAGCAGAGGTTCAACTGAAGATCGTTCACATAGACACCGATAGAGTCAACCTTGAATTATTGGGAGAGGACACACTGGGGTATCAAAATCAATACAGGCACCAGGGGCTTCTCTACACGGGTCAATGTAAGGAATCTTAAAGAGGATGTAAACCCCAATGTAAAGAAGGCACAATGAGCTAGTATACTAGTCTATTATGAAATGCTTGCCTAAGAACGAAGCCCTCCAGCAGCACCCACAAACCCCTGCCATCTTTCCCGGCGTTTCTTCCGGGCTTGCGGGCTCCGGCACTGTGACTGGCCAAAACCACGATGACGTCACTCCAGGCCGCCGGTCAAGGCACAGCCCTGAAAAAAAATGGCACGGGCGGCCGTTCCTTCAGAGCACATGCGCCAATGTCATAATAGCCAGAGTATATAGTAAATATCCCCTAAACGGTGCAAGTTTAGGAGATATTTACAACACTCATAGGGAAGCCTTATTAGGCTTACTTATAGCTAAAAACAAAATAGGGGAATTTACTTCCTTTTTAAAGAGGAAGTAAACCCTGATGAGTTTACTTCCTCTTTCATTCCCTGCAAAGGCAAAGCATAATGGACTACTATGCATCGCATAGTAGCCCATTATGTGTCACTTACCTGACACAGGAGCCAGCGAAGTCGCCGCTGTCCCCTGTAGTCCGCCGCATCCATCTTGTTGGTGGGGTCTCACAGCTCCGCCGCTGTCATTCGGCGAAGCCGCGATGACGTCACTCCCGCGCATGCGCACGGGAGCCGACGCGCGCGGCAGCTCCGTGGCCAAGAATGCCGCGCTCAGTGCGCCTGCGCGCCTCTGTCTACGGCGTATGCGCCGTAGACAGCGGTGCCCGTTTTCGGGCAAATATCTCCTAAACCTATATGGTTGATATTTCTTGGACCTACAGGTAAGCCTTAATCTAGGCTTACCTGTAGGTCAAAGTGGTTTGTAAGGGTTTACAACCACTTTAAACGATGATGAAGCAACCTACAATACACCAAAAAAGCATTTGTGATAAATCTGGGTACAAACTATTCATTATCAAACTACAAAATACACGAGGTAATGTCCTGTGTCTGCCGATCCACTTAAAAAAATAAATAAATTATATATATATATATATATATATATATATATAGATATAGATATATATATATATATATATATAGATATAGATATATATATATATATATATATATATATATATATATATATATATATATATATATATATATAATAATATGCGATCGCTGGGAAATGGTTCAAACCCAATAATATCGTCTCTATTACAGTCAGTTCTCCAGCTAATGCACAGGTACACTATATGGAAAAAAGTTTGGGGTTCCCTGACCATCGCACTTGTTGGAAGACTTTGGACATCCCATCCCAAAACCAGGCATTAAAGCCACTCCCCACCCGTGTAGCTATACCATTTGCCACGCTTCTGGGAAGACTTTCCACAAGATTTTGGAGGGGGTCTGTGGGAATTTGTCCCACTTGTGAGGTTAGGTACTGGATGAGAAGACCTGGCTCACATGTTGGGCCTCACCATTGGGCACCAACAAAAAAACCTGGCTTGCAGTCAGCGTTCCAATTCATCCCAAAGGTCATCAGTAGGGATGAGGTCAGGGCTCTGTACAGGACACTCGAGTTCCTCCACGCCAAACTGGTCACTCCATGTCTTTATGGAGCTGGCTTTGTACACAGGGGGGCACAGTCATGCTGGAACAGTAAAGGGTCTTCAAAACTGTTACCGCAAAGTTGGAGGAGCACAATTGTCTACAACAGTGATTCTCAACCAGGGTTCCTCCAAAGGTTGCTAGGGGTTCCTTCAGTATTGGGCAATTTCTGCCTCTCAAATAAGTTCCCACTGACACCATTGATTTTTTTAGCCATCTGTAAGGAGGCAATTCTTCCCAATGACCACAAGTGTAAGGACCATTCTTGAGGGTCCGTGTGAAGAATGGTCCTTACACTTGTGGTCATTGGAAAGAAAGAATTGCTTTCTTACAGATGTCTAAAAAAAAATCAATGGTGTCAGTGGGACCATCACACTAATGTATCACGAGTTGCAGAGGTCTCATTTTTAGCAGTGGTTCCCCCGAGACCGGAGAACTATTTCAAGCGTTCCTCCATGTTGAAAAGGTTGAGAAAGGCTGGTCTACAATGTCTTTGTATGAAGGTGTATTACCAGGAGCCTTCAGGTGGTGAATGAGAAGACCTAGCTCACCATCGTTGTTCCAATTTATTGCAAAGGTGTTCAGATCCATATCCAGTTCAATCCCTCCTCTATCTAGAGCAGCCTTTCTCAACCTTTTTTATCTAGAGGAACCCTTGTAATAGTATTCAGGTCTCACACAACCCTTGCTAAAACCAGACTTCAGTAAACTGTGGCAAACACGCCCCTTAGATTGGTCAGTGGGAAGATAGCCTAAAACTACACTGTAGTCATGCAGACTTTGGCATTGGCCCCAGAACTATGCAGGCACCATTGAATAGAAGCTCACCCAGCCACAGCTGATTGAACCCCTAGCAACCTCTGGAGGAACCCCAGTGTTCCACCAAACCCTGGTTGAAAATGGCTGGTCCAGACTAACCATCTATCTATCTATCCAGGGGTCTCCAAAACTATGGCCCTCCAGTTGTTCAGGAATTACAATTTCCATCATGCTTAGTCATGTCTGTGAATGTCAGAGTTGTACAATGCCTCATGGGATGTGTAGTTCCACAACAGCTGTAACGCCGTAGTTTGGAGATCCCTCATCTATTCCTGGAGGCTCTACCAATGCAGAGATAGAGCACAATAAAAAGACTCACCAGAACACAAGCCTTATTTTACAAAGCCTTTAGTAAAACAGTAGTTCTATAAAATCTCTGAACCATTTATTTAGCCATTTGGATGGAGTTGCCCTCCCCTGCCTTTTTTTTTTTTTCTCTTATTAAACAAAAGGGATGAAAGCGGGGACTCATATTTTATGTAATGGTCTCGGATACAAAATGAGTTCATCAAAAGATAACAGAAGGCTTAACTTAACTTAAGATGAAGTCGGGAAGTAATAGGCAATGGGCGCATGAGATTAAAATAAATCCACTCTATCAAAATGTCAATTCCTCTACTAAGTGAATCTTTGATTTCATTGCACCATGTAATTTGTATTGATTATTGAGCCGGCCGTTTGAGTGCTTTCCTTTTGGCACAAAATGTACAACATCCCGTGATGTGGGACAGCCAATGAAACAAACCCATTACATAACGCCGACACGTGAATGTGGACTGTGGGACCTGTAAGCAGAACGTGAGGGCTGCATGGACATAGAAATGAGGACAGTTTGAGTCTATAGGGTCCTTAAAGCGGGAGTTCCGCCATTTATTTTTTTTTTTTTTTAAAAGCCAGAAGCTACAAATACTGCAGCTGCTGACTTTTAAAATAAGGACACTTTCCCGCCCAGCGCGCCCGCGATGTCGGCACCCGAAGCCGATCTCTCAATCGTCTCTCAGGTGCTGCCACCGCCATCTTGGCTATGGGAATCAGGAAGTGGAGCCTTGCGGCTTCATTTCCCGGTTCCCTACCGCGCATGTGCGAGTCGCGCTGCGCAATAAGGTTGGTTCCTGCTGTCTCTGGGATCCGTGTGTTTCCCAGCAGACAGGGGGGGGGACCTGCGGAAAGGGGCGTAGATTCTGCGGATATCTATGCCGGAAGAGGGTGCCAATTGTGGCACCGGAGGGGGGGGGGGGTGTTCCAATGAGCGGAAGCTCCACTTTAGGGTGCAGCTCCGCTTTAAATCAGAACTTAAACTGATATGAAAGGCTTTGATAAAAATAAAATAAAAAGCATGTTATACTTACCGACTCTGTAATGGTTTTGCACAGAGCACCCCAATCCTCCCCTTCTTGGGTCCCTCTTCTGTGCTTTTGGTCTCCCTCCTACCAAGTAGCAAGCAGCTTTTGGGCACATCCAAGCAGGCTCACTCCCGAGCCGCTGCTTTGAGTGTCCACACACACACACACACACACACACACACACACACACACACACACACACACACACACCGCTCCTCAGCCCCACCCCTTCTATCTCCTGGCACACTGGCTGTGATGAACAGCAGCAGGAGCCATTGGCCTTAGCAAATGAGGAGTAAGAGTGCCCGGAGAGCGGAAGCACTCATGCACATTGCTGGATAGGGATGGAACTCAGGTAAGTATTGGGGGGGGGGGGGGGCAGGGGGCTGAAGGTTTTTTTACCTTAAAGCGGAGTTCCACCCAAAAATGGAACTTCCACTTTTTGGGACACCCCCCCCCCCCCCGTGTCACATTTGGCACCTTTTCAGGGGGGAGGAGGGAGCAGATACCTGTGTAATACAAGTATTTGCTCCCACTTCCTGGCATAGGTCACATTGGTGTTCACGGTGAGCTACGCCACTTCTGGCACCTACTCTGTCCTCCCCCGCTGTATTCTGGAAGACACACTGGTCCCAGAACATAGCAGGGACAAGTGAGGACGTGCATGCACAGTAGGGAACCAGGAAGAGAAGCCACGCGGCTTCACTTCCGGATTCCCTTAATGAGGAATGCAACGGCAGCAGCCGAGAGCCGACGGACAGATCGGCTTCGGCTGCTGACATTGCGGCTCCCTGGACAGGTAAGTGTCCATTATATTAAAAGTCAGCAGCTGCAGTATTTGTAGCTGCTGGCTTTTAAATATATTTTTTTTTTTTTTCCTCGGCGGACCTCCGCTTTACTGCATAGAATACACCTTCAGTCTTTACAACCACTTTATCTGTATCTGAGCAACGCAAACCGAAAAAGCTGTTTAAATAATTTTTATATTTAAAACAAACGCCTCTGTCCCCAATGTCTCAGATTTATGGTTGTCGAGGAACCATTTTTTTAAAAAATCCCCCCCTCGTATTTCTGGCCACGGCTATCTTGAGTAAGGAATGGCATGTATAACATTTACTTCCTGGAATCCATCTGCCCTTAACTCATGCATGCATGCAGGAGGGCATGCTTAGCTCAGAAAGCCCCTTCTCGCATGAAGACTCCTGGGATGTATGACATCATTGGGCCAGAAACCAGAAGGTAACTGAAGAAATATAAAAAAAAAAAAAAAAAAAAAGTTTAAAATAAAAGTAAATCTCATCTCCCATGCTATTTACCAATGCTAGCATAAGGATGCATAAGCATTCCACAGGAGTACATGGTGATGGAAGTTTAGCTCCCCTTTAAGCACCCTTCCAATCCACAGCATCAGGTAAAATAAACTCTGCTCCACCTATCAGGGAAAGCCTCTCACTTCCGCTCCGGTATTCAGACACATGTAACCAGATGGAGAAGGAAGCACTTTGTTCCTGGAAAGCCTCCAGTGCGGGATATGGAGCCGGAAAGGGTTGTGTACGAGCGCTCTTGTATATTGATATAACATCTCCGCCTGAGGGAACATGGCTCCGCAAGTCACGCTCCAAGGGAGACACAATGTCACATAAATTATGTTTCACATTTTTAGGTTTTAACTTACAAAAATCATTTCACAGAAAACAGGAACATTCAAACAAAGAGCTGACCTTCCTAAAAAAAAGGCACCTTCCGGAGGAGACCAAGCCGTGGCATTTCTATGGGGAAGGAACCACCTCCCGGGTTCCCCCGACCTTCATTTAGGCCGAGTACAAGCCCCCTGTGACCAGTCATCTGGTGTTGTGAGAAGACAAAGCCACTACAGAAATGGAAGAGTCACGTGGTGTTAAAGGTTAGAAGAACCCTGGGTGTCCAACCTGCCACCCCACACCCAAAGCAGCCCTTTGGTACTTGGTGTGGCACCTAAACCCATGCATTTGTTAATGGAGGTAGAGTTGATTTGTAAAAGAGCGATCGCAGTGATCTCTACCAGCCTCATGTACTATGGTCCCCAATTCCCATTGTAGCGTGTCCTTAGTCAACCAAACTTGTACCATGTCCCTGGCACCATTTCCTACAAAGGAATCGGACACTCCTCTGTAGCATTACATGTGTGGCCATATGGTGATGTCAGGAGCCACAGTTGAGGCCCCTATACTTAACAGAGTGGCAATCAGTACAGAAGAGAAGAAGGAGAAGGGCTGGGTGTGCTGGGCCCTGAAATTTCAAGTACAGTCAAGGGAGACAAGTGCAATTAGGCAACTCTCAGACACAAAGAGCCTCAGAAAGGCACAAAGGAGTACAGAAAAAAAAAAAAAAAAAAAAAGGAGAGCCACAACAATAGCCTGGGGTCCAAAAGCCAATGAGTTTCAGAGGGTCCTGAATGGTTCCCGCTTCTTCAAGGCACAATGTTCTTTTTATATTCAGAAGAGTTAAAAGGATCCACAAATATAAAATCCTACTTCAACCCTTTCTCTACCAAGGTACACAAACATCCTGGCCTCCAAATACAGGGGGGAGGGGGAAGGCAAGACCATGGCCTCCAAGTACAGGGGGAGGGGAAGGCAAGACCATGGCCTCCAAGTACAGGGGGAGGGGAAGGCAAGACCATGGCCTCCAAGTACAGGGGGAGGGGAAGGCAAGACCATGGCCTCCAAGTACAGGGGGAGGGGAAGGCAAGACCATGGCCTCCAAGTACAGGGGGAGGGGAAGGCAAGACCATGGCCTCCAAGTACAGGGGGAGGGGAAGGCAAGACCATGGCCTCCAAGTACAGGGGGAGGGGAAGGCAAGACCATGGCCTCCAAGTACAGGGGGAGGGGAAGGCAAGGCCATGGCCTCCAAGTACAGGGGAAGGTAAGGCCATGGCCTCCAAGTACAGGGGAAGGCAAGACCATGGCCTCCAAGTACAGGGGAAGGCAAGACCATGGCCTCCAAGTACAGGGGAAGGCAAGACCATGGCCTCCAAGTACAGGGGAAGGTAAGGCCATGGCCTCCAAGTACAGGGGAAGGTAAGGCCATGGCCTCCAAGTACAGGGGAAGGTAAGGCCATGGCCTCCAAGTACAGGGGAAGGCAAGACCATGGCCTCCAGCGGAGGGGGGGTATTGGTAATCTTGGCACCCCCATCAAAGCGTGCTTGCCAATGTAGAGACCCCTATATAGTAAGAGCTTTGCAATCCACAGGGAAGAGTAGAGATTGGCCGGGGGGGGGGGGGGGAATCACTTTGATGCAGTTGGCCAACTTGAACATGTACTGCAATATACATGAGCTAAGAAAGCGTTAATATGTGCTTACACCATTTTAGTATTGTGTGGTAATATACTGAAGCCATCTATACAAATCTCCATTTCTACTGAAGGTCAGCAGTTATAAGGGTCGGGGCGTCTGAAGATCCGTATATAAGTAAATAGGGATGCTCTGCATGCTGTAAATATTTCAAGAGCAGGAAAGTCTGGCAATGCATTTACAGGCACAAAAGCATTCCAGCCGCCTTCAAACATGGCGACATCCATGCTTTATCTAGGCGGTCAGCACAGTTGCTAAGCAAAGTTCAAGGACAACCTGTACCGCCAGTTCCATTCAATGGAGTTGTTTTCCCTCTTCCCGGCTCGGATCGATCAGAAGGCTCAGGCGTCCTTCCTTCATAGCGCCAGCTTTGAACAGGCGCACGCCGTTCCATGCCAAAGCCAATAAATGGGAAGTTTAAGGACACCTGTCCTCCTGAGCATTCGTCTGGCCGACATTGGATTCTGTGCAGACGGAAATCTGAAGACTAAACATGGTAGGACAGAATGCTCTATGGGAAAGTGTAAAGTGCACTGCGAGTAGAATAGAGAGGAAATTGGGATTTGACATGCACTGCGCCAAGCAGAAAGCAGTGGGGGTGGGGTGGGAGTAGGGATGTGGAACAACCTACCACTCTTACCATGCGTTTTCAGGCTTTTTCCCTACTTATATTTTATCTGCTCCTCCTGACAGTAATACACTCTGGGACAGGACTATAAAACACCTTTCCTCTAGTCTTCATAAGATGGGGATTGTAGTCCACAGCAGTGATGAGCTTGGGCATGGGTGCAGACGAGGATCAAAACCCACCAGGAAGTGGTCACCTGTCCGGGCCAATCATCTGTGACCAGGGTGTTAGACACACAATATTGTAAAAAGTACTGGGCCACCCCTCTGAGTCATTCAGTGGAGGGAGGATTATGATGTGGGGTGGTTTTTCAGGGGTTGGGTTTGGCACTTTAGTTCCAGTGAAGGGACGCATACCATGACATTTTGGACAATTCTATGGTTCCAACTTTGTGGGAACAGTTTGGGGACGGCCCCTTCCTGTTCCAACATAACTGCACACCACTGCACAAAACAAGGTCCATAAAAGACATGGATGAGCAAGTTTGGGGTGAAGGAACTTGACTGGCCTGCACAGAGTCCTGATCTCAACCCAATAGAACATCCCTATGATGAATTTGAGCGGAGACTGTGAGCCAGGCTGTCCAACATCAGTGCCTGACCTCACAAATGTGCTTCTGGAAAAATGGTCAAACATTCCCATAGACACACTCCTAAACCTTGTGGACGGCCTTCCCAGAAGAGATGAAGCCGTTATAGCTGCAATGGGTGGGCCAACTCAATATTGAACCCTACGGAATAAGACTGGGATGTCATTCAATTTCATGTGCGTGTAAAGGCAGGTGTCCCAATACTTCTGACATTATAGCGTGTGTGTATATTGTGGGCCAATTACAGCATAGGAAACACAGCTAATAAGAAGGAATTCATTCATAACAGCTTTGTTGACACTGCGATTACATGATTGCTGGGCCCCGAGTACCGGGATTCTGTACGGGATTGGACCTGAACATGCCATCCAGCCGTAATATATGTACTGTGTTCAGTCAGCAAGTGGTTAAGGAATTCAAGTCATTTTCAAATCTGCATCATTCAATCTAATCCCTTCTCATGGTGCCGTGAAGATTCTTGTTTAGCACTTCCTGTTACATTCAGACAACATGGTCAATGTCTCCTAATTGCGTAGCTGTGTTGTCACCATGTGACACTGGCTACACAATGCCACACTTTACACAAGCTCTTGTTACCATCAGGCTCTTGTCAACACACGGCGGCAGCAGGCGAGCGGATGCCCCACTAACAGGCGCTGCCACGATGGATCTGAAATGACAGGTGCTCTTTAAAAACGTAAGGACTTATTCTTGGTGGTAGTTAGAATATTTTAATATTTGCAAACAAAATGAAGGTTTCCAAAGTTGAATAAGAAGCTGTCAGGTTAGTAAAACAGCGATATCAGAACTGATTCAATCATACAGTTTGTAATGTACATAGATTTTGCAAAACAATGGGATAAAGGAGCTTGAAATCACTGAATGAGTTTACCAAAAATGTAAATATTGCAGAATATACTGCCTCATGCTACATAACTAAGCTCCATTTCATGCTGAATAAACCGATTAAAATAGAAAACTATATTTACATAATATGCTTTTTGGAGTAAAAATCTATTAAATAAAATTTGATTTAAATAAAAAAAAAAAAAAAAATACATATACTATATATATATATATATATATATATATATATATATATATATATATATATATATATATATATATATATATATATATATATATATATACACACACACATACATACATACATACATATATATATATATATATATATATATATATATATATATATATATATATATATATAAATTACACACACACATAATAATATATATATATATATATATATATATATATATATATATATATATATATATATATATATATATATATATATATATATATATATATATGTATGTATGTATGTGTGTATATATATATATATATATATATATATATATATATATATATATATATATATATATATATATATATATATATATATATATATATATATATAGTATATGTATTTTTTTTTTTATTTATTTTTTTTTTTTATTATTTATATTTTTATATATATAAATCTATCTCTAACACATATATATATATATATATATATATATATATATATATATATAAATTACACACACACATAATAATATATATATATATATATATATATATATATATATATATATATATATATATATATATATATATATATATATATATATATATATATATATATATATATATATATGTGTTAGAGATAGATTTATATATATAAAAATATAAATAATATTATACACTACTCTACATACATACATAATAAATACATAATTTTTTTGTATATAGATATTATATATTTATTGTGTGTATGTATGTAGAGTAGTATATAATATATATATATATATATATATATATATATATATATATATATATATATATATATATATATATATATATATATATATATATATATATATATATATATATACACACACACACACACACACATACATACAATATATATATAATAGAGATATATATATATATATATATATATATATATATATATATATATATATATATATATATATATAAATAATATTATACACTACTCTACATACTTACACAATAAATATATAATTTTTTTGTACATATATTATATATTTATTGTGTATGTATGTATGTAGAGTAGTATATATATATATATATATATAGTATGTGTATATATATTTTTTTATATATATTTTTTATTAACACACACACCTCTACATACATACACAATAAATAAATAAATATATATATATATATATATATATATATATATATATATATATATATATATATATATATATATATATATATATATATATATATATATATATATATATATATATATATATATATATATATATATATATATATATAAAATATCTCTCACGCACTTTTTTATCCCCCACCCCAAAAAATAATAAATAAAATTAAAAAATCTGATTTTTTAATTTCTTTTTAAAAATCATTGATTTTTATTCCACCAGCAGGTCACCCATCCTGACCACCACCATTCAACCATTGCTTGAATACATGTAGAAAGGAAGAGGCCACCAGAGATCAGTGGCAGAGAGATGCAGAAAACAGATGAAGAAAGGTGTGGAGGAGGGGAGGATTTTATATGAAGAAATGTCACTTATTCGTGTTTGGGGTTTATTTTTACTGTAAGATGTACAGGATTTAAATGAACTGTTCCTGCAAAGGGCACAGTGTGCTGCAGCAGGTGGCAGAAGCAGAGAGGGCATATTCCCATCATCAGACACAATATAAGATGTTCAGCTACACAAGTCACATTTCTGACATATCCGCTGCAAAAAGGCCACTTCAGCTGAATGATTCACGCCAAGCCACGGACAGCGCGGGGCCCGGGGCCCTGATCTGCGGCTTACAGCGGGAACATGAAAGAGACTTTTATTCGATTATTTTCTGAGAAGTGATGTCACATGACAGAAGAAAGATGAATATACAGCGATGTGTATGAACCTCCCGTCACATAAAAGGACACTCATCTTCTACAGACCGTACCATAGAAAGGTGAGCATCTACCATTGTAGCTCAGAGCAACACAAGGGAAAATACTGAATACCCTGGCCATAAATCTCCGAGGGTGGATAAAAAAAAAAAAAAAAAAAAAAAAAAATCGATGATTTAAAATAATTATAAAAAAAAAATAAAAATAAAATAATAAATAACATTATTATAATAATAAATGTAAAAAATATTTTTGGGGGGTTTTAAATCAGGTTTTTTTTATTTTAAATCTGATTTTAATAAAATGCTTTTGGAGTGAAAATATAAATATAGTTTTCTATTTTAATATATTTGTTTATTCAGCATAAAAATTGAGCTGTTATGTAGCACAAAGCTGTATATTCTGCAATATTTACATTTTTGGTAAACTCCAAGCTCTGCAAGCGGAGAGATGATGCATTCACATGAATGTACGAGACCTCCCCCCCAAACAATTATGTATCAAGAAACCCCACCCCCCATATCACATGAATGTTAGAGACCCCCCCCCCCCACAAAAATAACGTCTGAGACACTTCGAATGTATGTGGCGATCCCCCCCAAACAAGAATGCATGAGGCGCCCCCCTCCCCAAACAAGAATGAGGCGCTCCCCCCCCCAAAACAAGAACGTATGAGGCGCTCCCCCCCCAAAACAAGAACGTATGAGGCGCTCCCCCCCCCCAAAACAAGAACGTATGAGGCACTCCCCCCCCAAAACAAGAATGTATGAGGCGCCGCCCGCAACCCCCAACAAGAATGTATGAGGCAACCCCCAACACAAGAATGTCTGAGACGCCCCCCGCAAACCCCAACACAAGAATGTCTGAGACGCCCCCCGCAACCCCCAACACAAGAATGTCTGAGACGCCCCCCGCAACCCCCAACACAAGAATGTCTGAGACGCCCCCCGCAACCCCCAACACAAGAATGTCTGAGACGCCCCCCGCAACCCCAACACAAGAATGTCTGAGACGCCCCCCGCAACCCCCAACACAAGAATGTCTGAGACGCCCCCCGCAACCCCCAACACAAGAATGTCTGAGACGCCCCCCGCAACCCCCAACACAAGAATGTCTGAGACGCAACCCCCAACACAAGAATGTCTGAGACGCCCCCCGCAACCCCCAACACAAGAATGTCTGAGACGCCCCCCGCAACCCCCAACACAAGAATGTCTGAGACGCCCCCCGCAACCCCCAACACAAGAATGTCTGAGACGCCCCCCGCAACCCCCAACACAAGAATGTCTGAGACGCCCCCCGCAACCCCCAACACAAGAATGTCTGAGACGCCCCCCGCAACCCCCAACACAAGAATGTCTGAGACGCCCCCCGCAACCCCCAACACAAGAATGTCTGAGACGCCCCCCGCAACTCCCAACAAGAATTATGAGGCACCGCCCGCAACCCCCAACAAAAATGTATGAGGCAACCCCCAACACAAGAATGTCTGAGACGCCCCCCACAACCCCCAACACAAGAATGTCTGAGACGCAACCCCCAACACAAGAATGTCTGAGACGCCCCCCGCAACCCCCAAGACAAGAATGTCTGAGACGCAACCCCCAACACAAGAATGTCTGAGACGCCCCCCGCAACCCCCAAGACAAGAATGTCTGAGACGCAACCCCCAACACAAGAATGTCTGAGACGCCCCCCGCAACCCCCAACAAGAATGTATGAGACGCCCCCCGCAACCCCCAACACAAGAATGTCTGAGACGCCCCCCGCAACCCCCAAGACAAGAATGTCTGAGACGCCCCCCGCAACCCCCAACAAGAATGTATGAGACGCCCCCCGCAACCCCCAACACAAGAATGTCTGAGACGCCCCCCGCAACCCACAACAAGAATGTATGAGACGCCCCCCGCAACCCCCAACACAAGAATGTATGAGACGCCCCCCGCAACCCCCAACAAGAATGTATGAGACGCCCCCCGCAACTCCCAACAAGAATGTCTGAGACGCCCCCCGCAACCCACAACAAGAATGTATGAGACGCCCCCCGCAACCCCCAACACAAGAATGTCTGAGACGCCCCCCGCAACCCCCAACACAAGAATGTCTGAGACGCCCCCCGCAACCCCCAACACAAGAATGTCTGAGACGCCCCCCGCAACCCCCAACACAAGAATGTCTGAGACGCCCCCCGCAACCCCCAACACAAGAATGTCTGAGACGCCCCCCGCAACTCCCAACAAGAATTATGAGGCACCGCCCGCAACCCCCAACAAAAATGTATGAGGCAACCCCCAACACAAGAATGTCTGAGACGCCCCCCACAACCCCCAACACAAGAATGTCTGAGACGCAACCCCCAACACAAGAATGTCTGAGACGCCCCCCGCAACCCCCAAGACAAGAATGTCTGAGACGCAACCCCCAACACAAGAATGTCTGAGACGCCCCCCGCAACCCCCAAGACAAGAATGTCTGAGACGCAACCCCCAACACAAGAATGTCTGAGACGCCCCCCGCAACCCCCAACAAGAATGTATGAGACGCCCCCCGCAACCCCCAACACAAGAATGTCTGAGACGCCCCCCGCAACCCCCAAGACAAGAATGTCTGAGACGCCCCCCGCAACCCCCAACAAGAATGTATGAGACGCCCCCCGCAACCCCCAACACAAGAATGTCTGAGACGCCCCCCGCAACCCACAACAAGAATGTATGAGACGCCCCCCGCAACCCCCAACACAAGAATGTATGAGACGCCCCCCGCAACCCCCAACAAGAATGTATGAGACGCCCCCCGCAACTCCCAACAAGAATGTATGAGACGCCCCCCGCAACTCCCAACAAGAATTATGAGGCACCCCCCGCAACCCCCAACAAGAATGTATGAGGCGCCCCCCGCAACCCCCAACAAGAATGTATGAGGCGCCCCACGCAATAAGAATGTATGAGACACCCCCCACCACATGAATGCATGAGAGGCGCATGCCCCCCCCCCCCCCAACATTAATACATGAGGGGCTCCCACCACATGAATGTGTGAGGCGCAGTCGTTTTCTTTTTTAGACTCTTATTTTCATCTGGTGATCCAGCCAGTAAGTCTGTTTTTCAATAGTACAAGCTCTCCTGTTGAATGTATTAGTTCACATGGATGAGACAAACTATTTAGCAGGTGTGCTTACAATGATCAGCTTTTATTTATTGATGTAAAACCTTTATCCCAAAAGGAACAAAACTGTAATGGATTATAAAGTTTGAGCTGGCGTTTGGTTTCAATCTGTTTGTGTATATAAATCCGCTAGTCCATCTAACACTCCCCTCCCACAAGACGGACAATGCTGCTGTCCAAAAGGTGCCCCCTGTGCTCCATCCTCCAGAGTGGGGGCGCTCTAATACAGGATGTGTTACTGGCCAGATCACCAGGTGAGAACAGAGAGGGGGGGGGGGGGGGGTTGGGGGAAATAAAATAAAAATCGAATGATTGGTAAGACAGAATACATGACATTTCTGGTTGTGGGTTTATTACCGATTTACCGTAAGGGCCGGTTCACAAAGGGGCGACCCGTCAGGCGACTTAACCGCCTGACAAGTTGAATCCCGCTCTATGCAATGGAACCGTTCTAATCGGAGCGACTCAAGTCACTCTGACTTAGAAAAAGGTTCCTGTACGACTTTTGGGGCGGCTTGCATTGACTTCCATACAGAAGTCATTTCACAAGCCGCCGCTAAAGTCGGATCCCGGTCGCCTGAGGCAGTCGCGCTGCAAGTCGTTCTGCCTCAGTGTGAACGGGCTCTCAGGATACAAGTTTCAGCTTTCAAGCCCCTTTCACACGACCATACCCATCAGGGCTGTCAGTTTTTCAGGCTAATCTGATCAGATGGTCCATTCATCTCTATGGCCTGGCAGGTGGAGGCGGGGGCCCGTGGCGGCTGGGCCAGAGGCGGGGGCCCGTGGCGGCTGGGCCAGAGGCAGGTGAAAGGGGCCTAAACCTACAGTTCCCAAACTACCAAAACCTTTGCTGACCCTGCCATTAAGATTCCTTGGTTCAGGCACTTCCTGGTGCCAATAGTCTTTCGGTTGTGTTCCTGCACTGACCGTCTGTCACATGACCCCCGCCCAGTTCAGACTACAAGCTGCCGTGCCACAACACATTACACAGGCATGGTCCAACCATTGTCACCGCCAGGAAGCCGGTTCTGAACATGTAGACAGGGTGTGGATGGGAGAGTCTGGTCACCTCTGATAGACCCTCCCCCCCCCCCCCCTCAGTTCTGAGCCCGGAATAGGAGAGGAACATGCAGACAGTATTTTATGAAGACATGGTGCTTGTTTTCGGACATGCAGCATCTCAGCAGAGAAAATCTCATCCCGCGGTTTCAGGTCACTTCAGTAGGAGCTTTCTATCATCTACGTTATGCATAGTCTTCAAGGTCGGAAATTCGGCTCTCTCTGAATTGGCTTTTTTCGGATGAGTCAGAGTTGTCGGAGAGGCCTCCATGTCTTCTCTCTATTGGAGTGTTTACTGCAGGGGCCGGGAATACAATTCAGCCTAAAATTCTCTTCCCGGTGTCGTTTCCTCTAGTGGTTCATTCTGCCCTTTACCCATCACTACTCTATTTTAACCTTTTCTTTACCAGGCCATTATTTTTATTTTTATTTTCAGTTTCTCACACACAGTAAAATCTTCATTTTGCGCTGCAAAAGAACTTGAACCCCCCCCAAACAATTGTATATTTTCTGGAAGCAGAGGCCCTGGAGAACATCGTGGTAGTGGTAGTTGCTTTTTTTTTTTCTATGTTGCACAACCTTTATGCAGCTATTTATGAAATTGTGACGTTAAAAAACAAACAAAAAATAAATAAAAACGCATACTAAAAAATCAATCTTGGTGCACACAAAGTGTATATTACCCAATTTTAAGTCAAATATAATAGATGAGGTTGCGCTGAGTAAATAGATACCAAAACATGTTTAAAACTGCATCCATCAAAACGGCCACAATGGTGCCAACAATTCTTCATAGGCAATTTATTTATTTTTTTTATTTTTTATTTTTTTAATAGGCGACACTTTAAAAGGGTTTCAGGTGGTCGGTTTAGTGTAAACCGTGAATGATCGCCTAGGAATTATTGCACTCGGACATTCGTGGTCTTATCTCCTGTGTGGCGCAAATCTGTGTTACATGCACATGCCACATGTGCGTTTGCATTCAGAGTGTGCACAGGGTGAAGGGGGGGTGGGGGAGAGATAGAAGAGATAGAGATAGAAGAGATAGAGATAGAAGAAGATAGAGATAGAAGAGATAGAGATAGAAGAGATAGAGATAGAAGAGATAGAGATAGAAGAGATAGAGATAGAAGAGATAGAGATAGAAGAGATAGAGATAGAAGAGATAGAGATAGAAGAGATAGAGATAGAAGAGATAGAGATAGAAGAGATAGAAGAGATAGAGATAGAAGAGATAGAGATAGATATTTATATTAGTTAGGTTGAATAAAGACACCAGTCCAACCTGAGTGATTGTCAACAATTGTCCCTATCCCTGTACATTGCACACTCACATTATATATATTTATTATATTTTATTTTTTTATTTTATATATATATATATATATATATATATATATATATATATATATATATATATAGTTATATATATTTTTTTTTTTTTTTTTTCGTGGAAGAAAAGCCCAAAACACCCACTATTCTTAAAAACTTTCCCACCTCCCCTTCTTCCTACTACCCACCTTGCCGACTTACACCCCCCCCCCCCCTTTTTTTTTAAAAAGGTGAAATTTTATGAAATTTTCAGCGATAAGGTACCATTGTGTAAAGCAATAATGGGTAGCAGGTTACGTATCCCAATACAATAAAGTACAAGGTACAACATACGTCCCATAGTACACCAGGCTTATCAGCAGACACGGCCAAAGTACAACTTGAAGAAGTAAACAGAGAGAAAAGAAAACAGATGATAAAAAGAACAAACCAAAGCACCACTTCTGGGAAAATATTTACAGAGAGAGCCCCAAAAGCAAGAGTACTTGCCCATTTTTAATCTGTTCCAGTCACATAATCATGCAGCCCCAGCTCCCTTGTCAGTGAACGACTGCTGCAGGGGAGAGGAGGGCGTGCGCACACAATGGCTGTGCCACGAGAGCCTACATGTGGCATCACCGCACCTGGAATTCACAGCCGTTGTCACAGAGGATCCGGAGATGCAGGATCATGCGACCAGACCAGGCTAAAAAAAAAAAAAAAAAATTAAAGAAAAAAAAAAGTACACAGGTAATTTTACACAGGGCATGCAGGATAGATATGGGGTGGGGGGCTTTTTAAGAATAGATCATATTAAAGGTTTTCTTCCACTTAGCTATTTTACGTTTACAAGGAAGCGAACAAGCATTGGACAGGTGACTGTTCCTCTTTGAAAAAAAAAATAAAAAATCAAGGACCTATTAAACCCCCAATGTCACCACTGCAGCTAACAAAGTACAGATCATGCTTGATTAGCTACTTTGGCTACAGTAGCCAGGAAATAACAGCTCTGAACCCAGAAACATAATGACAAATGCCTCATTTCTCAGTTCACACATTGCAGGAGATCAAAGAACAGATATTTTTCAAGAAACACCTAAAAAGGAAGAGAGTAGGAGATAGCCGGACAGATTGGGGTAGAGGGATCAAGAGGATGGGAGAGACTTTAGAGAAGTCCCAGGAGGTGAGCATTAGAGGAGGTGACCAGGAAGCCAGAGATCAGGGGTTCCTGGGAGGAGGGGATGTTTGGATTATACTCCGAGATGAGGTTGGTGATGATGTTGCTTGGGGCAAAGTTGTAGGGAAGGCCAACATGCGAGGAGGTGACCAGGAAGCCAGAGATCAGAAGGTTCTGGGAGGAGAATAAGGTTGGTGATGATGTAGCTTGGGATAGAGTTATGGAGAAGTCCTGGAGGTGAGCATGGGACCAGGAAGCTAGAGATCAAAAGGTACTGGGAGGAGGGGACAGTCTGGGTTATACTCAGAGGAGGTTGGTGATGTTTCTCGGGGGAGAGTTGTGGAGAAGTCCTGGGAGGTAAGCAAAGGAGGAGGTGAGGAAGCCAGAGATCAGGAAGTCCTGGGAAGAGACGATGGTTAGGGTAATACCGACATGAGGTTGGGGATGTAGTTGAGGGCGGATTTATGGAGAAGCACTGGAGGGAAAGCATGAGAGGAGGTGACCAGGAAGCTAAAGATCAGGAGATCCTGGGCGAAGGGAATGGTTTGGGTGGTACTATGAGATGAGGTTGGTGATGTTTCTCGGGGGAGAGTTGTGGAGAAGTCCTGGAGGTAAGCAAAGGAGGAGGTGAGGAAGCCAGAGATCAGGAGGTCCTGGGAAGAGACGATGGTTAGGGTAATACTTTGACATGAGGTTGGGGATGTAGTTGAGAGCGGATTTATGGAGGAGAAGCACTGGAGTTTAAGCATGAGAGGAGGTGACCAGGAAGCTAAAGATCAGGAGATCCTGGGCGAAGGGAATGGTTTGGGTGGAACTACGAGATGAGGCTGGTGATGATGTTGCTCGGGGCAAAGTTATGTGAAAGCTCGGGAGGTAACCATGAAGCCAAATATCAGGTGATACTTTGAGACAAGGTTGGTAAAGTAATTGGCGGTAGAGTTATGGAGAAGCCCTGGAGGCCAACATGGGAGGAGGTGGTGAAGAAGCCAGAGATCAGAAGTCCTGAGAGGAGGGGATGTTGGGTAATAGTTTAAGATGATGTTGGCGATGATGTTGGCGATGATGTAGTTGGGGGCAAAGTCATGGTGAAGTCCTGGGAGGAGAGAATAGGAGAAGGTGACCGGGAAGCTAGGGATCAGAAGTCCTGGGAGAAGAGGACGGTGCGGGTAATACTTTGAGATGAGGTTGGTGAGGATTAAGATCCAGGCAGAGTTATGTAGAGGTTCTGGAGGTGAGCATGGGAGGAGGTGAACAAGAAACCAGATATCAAGAGATCCTGGGGAGGAGAGGACAGTCCAGGTTATACTGGTACTTTTAGAGGAGGTTGGTGATGATGTCGTTTTGGGCAGAGTGATGGATGGCATTGTAGGTGGTTAGTATTCCGAATTGTATATGTTGGGTGACTGGAAAGCAGAGAGGGGTGGTGGACTCTGAATGGTAAGTAAGGTTGATGGTAGAAGCATGCAAGATAGACTGCAGGGAGGATAGCCTGTGTAGAGATTGGCCAATGAGGAAGAAGCTGCAATAGTAACCCCGAAGCCCCTCTACAGTATACAAAGACTCAGCAAGTTCTGGGTCATGCCAGATGGGAGTCGACTTGAAAAACTTGTCTGAATCCACTTTTTGAAGGAGAAAGTTGCTCTTTATCTGAGAAAAGTTAAAAGTTTCATCCTCTGAACCTCTATACCTGTGTGGCTTCTTCCGGCAGATGCTGGTACACGTCTCTGCTGAGAAATTCCACAGTTCAAAGAGAAAATCTTTTTTTTTTTGCAGAACCGGGAGGGAGAGAAAAAAAATATTACAGAACATCTGATATCCATAATTGATCAAAGTGCGGAGGGAGGATGACATTCATATGGTGCGACGGGCCAGGCGTGTGGATTAGCACCCAAATCAAACGGATTTTTATCAATGAACATTCCTCATGTGATCAAGCATTAAACCTATTTGGGGACGTCAGCCGGGGAAGATGTATCGGGTGAATGAGTCATGCTAAAGATGAATTACAGATTGAACATTTTATTTTAGAACGTGCGGTGCAGAATATTAATGGCTGGGCCGCCTGTGATGTATATTTTACCATCTTATGAATCAGTGTTAAGCCTCGTACACACGATCAGATTGTTGGCCGCACGAATGTCTGATTTTGTCTAAAGGGCGTGCCAGGAACTTGTCTTGCACACGAACGGTACACAATTGTCGGCCAACAAACACGAGCCTAGTGACGTACTACGAGGAATTTCAACACTTGGGCTCCACCCTTTGGGCCCCTTCTACTAATTTTGTGTTTGGTGAGCACTGATTCCGAGCACACGTGTTTGTACTTTCGCCTTTTCTGTGACGGACTTGTGTACTGACCATTGTCTGCCGAAAATTTACTAGCATTTCATCCAACATTTGTTGGCAGAAAGTTGGACAACAATTGTCAAAAAGAGCGTACCGACGGTCACAGTTTAGGCCAACAGTCCGTCAACAATCTGATCGAGTGTGCGAGGCTTAACAGACTGGCAATTTGGAGGAAAACATCGAATAATGCAGAGAAAAAAAAAACTCTTAAGTTCAATTTCCATCTATACTGGCTGCAGAGTAACATGAAAACCTGGCAGGATTGTACGATGACGAGAGCAGAGCCGGGAAATTCTCACCGTCTGGACATTGGCCGCCCATGCATGGTGCAAATTTCTTCCTGCAGGCACAGGTAGCAGCAAAGAAAATAATTTGATTCCCCCATCAGGACAGAGAGTGTTGACAGGGAAACCCCTCCTGCCGAGCCATTGTCTGCTCCTGGCAGGGTGGGGTGGGCAGGGGAGAAGATAGTGATCATCGCTAGCAGCTATAGCAGCCACTTGCGACAATCAGAAGGCTGCTTGCATCCAACTTGATCGATCATCTTGGTACATTCAACCAGCTCATTAATGCTTCGAATCTCATGATTCTCAGGATTCAAACTGTGTATGGCCAGCCTTAGCACACATTCACATTTGTGGTTGGGGGGTGTAGATAAAACAACTGGTTAAGCTGCCGTTTTACCAAATTCCCCTCCACCTCAACTGTAACCGCCCACCCTAAGCTGCAAAGTCAGCAGACATGGGTATTCATGGTCGCTTTGAGCCAAAACAAATCCCCCACCGTTGTATTCAGCTAACTGCACTGCTGACAAACACCTCCCATTCACGTGAATAGGGCCATTCCATGGCTGCATGTAATGCACAGGGGTGCAGCATGGTAGCACAGCATTTAGGCTTGATTCACACCTATGCATTTTTAGTGCCATTTGCATTTTGCACTACAGAACGTGCTCCATAGGAAGCCATGTTATATGGACTGTAGTGCAAATCTGCAAAATACTAAAAATGCATAGGTGTGAATCAGGCCTTATGGGGTAAATATATCACTTTCAATTCCAGCAGCGGATGGAAGTTGCCTGCAATGCTGGGGAAGATGAGGCCAAAAGAAAGTCAATGGAGAGTGCCTTTTTTTTTTTATTAGTTCTTTATATCCATGAACAGCTGATTTTAAAGCTGCAGAGGCAGCGAGCCAATGCGCTTCAAACAACAAGCCCCGGCCCAGGGGGCAGCGGCGGCGGCAACAAGCCCCGGCTCAGGGGGCAGCGGCGGCGGCAACAAGCCCCGGGCCCAGGGCGAAGCGGCGGCGGCAACAAGCCCCGGGCCCAGGGCGAAGCGGCGGCGGCAACAAGCCCCGGGCCCAGGGCGAAGCGGCGGCGGCAACAAGCCCCGGGCCCAGGGCGAAGCGGCGGTGGCAACAAGCCCCGGGCCCAGGGCGAAGCGGCGGCGGCAACAAGCCCCGGGCCCAGGGCGAAGCGGCGGCGGCAACAAGCCCCGGGCCCAGGGCGAAGCGGCGGCACCAATGACCTTTCCTCCAACTCCACAATGCAATAGCATTGTACTTACAAGGCTGCCACTATGTAGTATCTCTATGTAGGTCAGCAGAGTTCGATCTCTTTCCCAAGGTTGGAGAGACCGCTCTAGGCAGGCCAGCCTTTTAGGAAACCCAGTGGTGCAAATTATTCCTTTTCACAGCCAAACTGGCTCTCTATGGGGTTCCACATACCTCCCTCTCTACTCGCCAGCTTTAGGAGGACTACTAAACATCATTACACAGCAAACCTCTTCCTCCAGGAAGCCCCCTTTGCCTTCCTGTCGAACAGAAAAGCCACGCCCACTGCAAACCTGATTTCAACCAGCACATAGCAGCTAAATGTTTCAGGTGCCTCCACTGACTAACAATGTTTTAATAACCTGGACAAAGATATAAAATGAACTAAACGGTATTGCACGTATGCATACATATATACACACACACACACACACACACACACACACACACACACACACACTATATATATACCCCCACGGAGCTCTGGCTTCAGTTACCATCACGTTTACCTGATTGCACTGGTACAACACACCGGTCTGCACATCAGATGTTTCGGCATCATCCTACATAAACCCCCCCCCCTCCCCCCAATACATCTCACTAATTATCAAACAAGGTTTTTTAAGGTAAACCAAACCTAAGAAAATGGGACGTTAACTGTGCAAAAAATCAGAGTTATATTCATAATAAAAGGTTTTTCCATACAAAATTTATTTATACAAAATTCATAAAAACAGAGCAGTAATCTGTATAATCATACTGAGGTTATATACAGCTTTGTGGTCCAATAAACGGTAAAGTTGAGGTAGTTGCGATTGATTTATCCCGACATGTTTCGCTTAATGCTTCATCAGAGGATAAGCCAACCCCATTTTACCGACCCATTCGTACCCCAGGAAGAATTATATAACTACCAGATGGATAGAGGAGTGCAGGGCAGCAAGTACAGCAGCCAGGCAATATAGCTGGAGAGGGCATAGACGGCGGATTTACTGACGATAAAGTAGAAATTCCTTAATATTTTATCCAAGGTTTTATATTATAGCCACCAAGGTATGTAAGAAGTTCCCCTTCAGATTAGGATAAGCCCGGAAGGGTAGCTCACCCAGACGGGCTTTGCAGCCTGTTTACAAGGTGTCAGCTAATAGGTGTGGACTTCCTCCTAGCACGGCTCCCCCACGTGGGGGAGCCGTGCTAGGAGGAAGTCCACACCTATTAGCTGACACCTTGTAAACAGGCTGCAAAGCCCGTCTGGGTGAGCTACCCTTCCGGGCTTATCCTAATCTGAAGGGGAACTTCTTACATACCTTGGTGGCTATAATATAAAACCTTGGATAAAATATTAAGGAATTTCTACTTTATCGTCAGTAAATCCGCCGTCTATGCCCTCTCCAGCTATATTGCCTGGCTGCTGTACTTGCTGCCCTGCACTCCTCTATCCATCTGGTAGTTATATAATTCTTCCTGGGGTACGAATGGGTCGGTAAAATGGGGTTGGCTTATCCTCTGATGAAGCATTAAGCGAAACATGTCGGGATAAATCAATCGCAACTACCTCAACTTTACCGTTTATTGGACCACAAAGCTGTATATAACCTCAGTATGATTATACAGATTACTGCTCTGTTTTTATGAATTTTGTATAAATAAATTTTGTATGGAAAAACCTTTTATTATGAATATAACTCTGATTTTTTGCACAGTTAACGTCCCATTTTCTTAGGTTTGGTTTACCTTAAAAAACCTTGTTTGATATTTCTAAAAGGGACGAGGTGTCAATTAATGGGGTGCTGATGGAGGTTTGAATCATTTCCTTTTTTGATCTCACTAATTAGTTCATACTATCAGAATTAATGAACTCACATGTGTCAGGACAGCTTGTAGAAAGAGAAGACCATCTAGCCGACAGTCTTAAGATTACTGACCTGAACATTCTCTAACCTGAGGCTCATCCCCGACAGGCCGACACCACAGAAAATATGACAGATGTCTGCAGAGGACAGCGCCTTCCGCTGCCGGAGGGATCAGGACTCAGGAATATTCACGGCTAATTAAAATGTCAGATTATCTGAATGATAAGTTCACTTTGCAAAAAAAAATATTAAAATTTCTGCCCCCTGATCTACCACACCATGTGTGCTTAAGTCACACGATCGGTGGGGTTCTGCTCTTTGTTTACATCCAGCACTGCCCCGCCTCCACCGCCCCGCCCCCTACAAATTACAGTCCTGAACCCCTCACTTATGTTATTGTTATCACTGTTGTTACGCTAAGATGACCGTTCTATTTTAGGACTTGCTTTTCCTACCCTATAAATGGCCTATTCTTATTGAACGCTCAATAAAAAGAAACAGACATTCCAGTCCCATAGACTTCTATGGAGAGATGTCCTGTGCTCTGAGATGATAGTCCCATAGACTTCTATGGAGAGATGTCCTGTGCTCTGAGATGATAGTCCCATAGACTTCTATGGAGAGATGTCCTGTGCTCTGAGATGATAGTCCCATAGACTTCTATGGAGAGATGTCCTGTGCTCTGAGATGATAGTCCCATAGACTTCTATGGAGAGATGTCCTGTGCTCTGAGATGATAGTCCCATAGACTTCTATGGGAGAGATGTCATGTGCTCTGAGATGATAGTCCCATAGACTTCTATGGGAGAGATGTCATGTGCTCTGAGATGATATTCCCATAGACTTCTATGGAGAGATGTCCTGAGCCAACAGACATTCCAGTCCCATAGACTTCTATGGAGAGATGTCCTGTGCTCTGAGATGATAGTCCCATAGACTTCTATGGAGAGATGTCCTGTGCTCTGAGATGATAGTCCCATAGACTTCTATGGAGAGATGTCCTGTGCTCTGAGATGATAGTCCCATAGACTTCTATGGAGAGATGTCCTGTGCTCTGAGATGATAGTCCCATAGACTTCTATGGGAGAGATGTCATGTGCTCTGAGATGATAGTCCCATAGACTTCTATGGGAGAGATGTCATGTGCTCTGAGATGATATTCCCATAGACTTCTATGGAGAGATGTCCTGAGCCAACAGACATTCCAGTCCCATAGACTTCTATGGAGAGATGTCCTGTGCTCTGAGATGATAGTCCCATAGACTTCTATGGAGAGGTGTCCTGTGCTCTGAGATGATAGTCCCATAGACTTCTATGGAGAGATGTCCTGTGCTCTGAGATGATAGTCCCATAGACTTCTATGGAGAGGTGTCCTGAGCTCTGAGATGATAGTCCCATAGACTTCTATGGAGAGATGTCCTGAGCTCTGAGATGATAGTCCCATAGACTTCTATGGAGAGATGTCCTGAAGTCTTATGCCCGGTACACACGGTCGGACCTTCCGTCGGAAAATGTGTGATCGGATCGTGTTGTCGGAAAATCCGATCGTGCGTGGGCTCCATCTGACTTTTTCCATCGGAATTTCCGACACAAAGTTTGAGAGCTGGATCAAAAATTTTCCGACAACTAAATCCGTTTAAATTCCGATCATGTGTAGACAATTCCGATGGACAAAGTGCCACGCATGCTCAGAATAAATTACAAGACGAAAGCTATTGGGTACTGCCCTCTTTATAGTCCCGTCGTACGTCACCTCGTTCGGTGAAAAACGATCGGATTTTCCGAGAACTTTGTGCGACCGTGTGTATGCAAGACAAGTTTGGCCAAAATCCGTCTGAAAAAAATCAGACGGATTTTGTTGTCGGAATGTCCGATCGTGTGTACAGGGCATTAGAGGACATTCCCTTGGATTTCCATGGAGATATGTCCTGAGCTCTGGGACAATAGTCCTATAAACTCCTATGGAGATCTGTCCTGAGCTCTGAGACAATAGTCCCATAGACGGCTGTAATGCGCAAGCGCTGTCAGGACAGGGAGACTTGTACCTCTGGATGTAAACAAACAGCGCAACTGCCACTGGAATAAGACAAGTGTGTATCTGTGGTAGGGGCGGGTGGGTTAGGTCAGGTCAGGGAGGGCAAAAATAATAAGTGCACTTTATTTTAAAAGAACTCTTAACCACTTGCCGCCCGCCCTATAGCAAATAGGCGGCGGCAAAGTGGTTTCATAATCCTGACCGGACGTCATATGACGTGATCAGGATTATGAGCCGCTGCGCGCCCCCGGGGGCGCGCATCGCGGCGATCGTCGTTGCGGGGTGTCAGTCTGACACCCGGCAACTACGATCTCGGTAAAGAGTCTCCGACGGAGACTCTTTACCACGTGATCAGCCGTGTCCAATCACGGCTGATCACAGTGTAAATAGGAAAAGCCGGTGATCGGCTTTTCCTCACTCGCGTCTGTCAGACGCGAGTAGAGGAGAGCCGATCGGCTGCTCCTCTGACAGGGGGGGTCTGTGCTGATCGATTATCAGCACAGCCCCCCCCCCCCCCCCCGAGGATGCCCACACTGGACGACCAGGGATGCCACTAGACCACCAGAGATGCCAAGGACAAGGTATGCCACCCTAGACCACCAGGGATTGCAATCAGTGCCACAATGGATGCCAATCAGTGCCCATAATGGATGCCAATCAGTGCCCACAATGGGCATCACTGATTGGCATGCATTATTGATTGGCACTGATTGGCATCCATTAGTATAATATATTATAATAAAATGCCTCCTATCAGTTCCCATCTGTGCCGCCTATCAGTGCCTACCCATGCCCACCTGTGCCGCCTACCCAAGCCCACCTGTGCCGCCTACCCATGCCCACCTGTGCCGCCTAACCCATGCCCATCCGTGCCAATTTGTGCCACCCATCAGTGCCACCCATCAGTGCCACCCATCAGTGCCACATATCGGTGTCCATCAATGCCACCTCATCAGTGCCACTTCATTGGTGCCACCTCATCAGTGCCCATCAGTGCTGCCTTATCATTGCCCATCAGTGTAACCCCATCAGTGAAGGAGAAAACTTACTTATTTGCAAAGTTTTGAAACTGAAACAAAAAAAACAATTTTTTTTTCCTTTTTTTCAAAATTTTCTGTATTTTTTTATTTGTTTAGCAAAAAATAAAAACCGCAGAGGTGACCAAATACCACCAAAAGAAAGCTCTATTTGTGGTAAAAAAAATGATAAAAATTTCATTTGGGTACAGTGTAGCATGACCGCGCAATTGTCATTCAAAATGCGACAGCGCTGAAAGCTCAAAATTGGTCTGGGCAGGAAGGTGTTTAAGTGCCCGGTATTGAAGTGGAACTACATGACATTTGCGCACCACAAAATTAAAAAAAAATGCAGTTTTATTCGTTTTTTATATTCAAAGCAAACAGATCAATTTGTCTGTGTCTCTATGCATTGTTTGGCTGAAAATCACTTTAAAAAACACCCACTTAGTGTTTCTGGCTGCAGCCATCTTCAGTAAAGGGCAGAAAATTAACGTAGCATTTACTTCCCGGAATCCATCTGCCCTTAGCTCAGGCATGCCGGCAGGAGGGTGTGCTTAGCTGAGAATCCAGTATACATGAATATGAGTATACAGAGGGAGGAGAATATATATATATATATATATATATATATATATATATATATATATATATATATATATATATATATATATATATATATATATATATATATATACACATACATACATACATATGTATTGGGGGTATATACACATTGTATACATTCAGCAGTGGTCAGAATGTTATGGCCGATAGATGTATATGGGGGGTTGTAAAAAAAATTGAGATAGAGAGAGATTATATATATATATATATATATATACACACACACATTGAATACAATCCGAATATTATGGCCAATCTGGGCATGAACGTAAAACGCATAGGAATTGAAAACTTAACGCAGAGCAGCGGTGAGAAGAACGCTCATTCAGCACGGACACTTGCAGCCATTGGCCGCTCTCCCCGGCACTCACTGCAGGGGAAACAATATGGCGACCGCTGGCAGCGGCTGCATAAACCCAATTCTGTAATCTATAGACGACTTGCAATTCCCAGTTTCATGTAACATGCGTGAAAAAAAATCTAATTTCAAAACTTCAGCTGAGCGGAAACATTGACCGCCGCTAATTGCAAAAAAAAACACAATCAATGTCCCATCTCAGGGATTATTGATCAGATGGGAAAGGTTCAATGGCCATAAAAAGTCATGATATAAACAAATCAGAGGAATACGCACTCATTATCTCATCTGATTTACCTCTAATGACCTGTCAGCCAAAGTCTTACCGCCTCACATCGCTGACAGTTCGCATTGTTCTCAGCCATCTCTGGACTACAGGAAAAGTTGTCAGAGCTCGGGCACTATTGCACAGTGAGAGCAGCTGGGGGAGGGGTAGGTCACCTACACCCAGTTCCCCTCTTCTGTCTTTATTTGTGGCTAGGATGCAGGTGGACACTGCCGCTTAATGTCCTTGGTTGCTAGGACCCCTGCCACTAGCACACTTGGTTGCTAGGATACAGGGTGCCATGCTGCACAGCATTATTGTTTTTTATAGCGCAAGCAGTTGCCTGCATCCTAGAAACCTGTCAGAAACCATGAAATCAGACCGAGTCAGAAGTACAGTTAAATCACACTTGTTTAATAATAAAAGTAAAAAGAACAAATGTAGTCAAAACATAGCCAAAGTTCAGTAACCGGAACAGATAATCAGCCAAGCCAGAAGTCAGGGAGCAAAGTAGTGGAACAGCAAGCAGGATCCGGAGCCAAAAGGGATGTCAGCAAAGCCAGTCTTTAACCACTTGCTTACTGGACACTTAAACCCCCCTCCTGCCCAGACCAATTTTTAGCTTTCAGCGCTGATGCACTTTGAATGACAATTGCGCGCTCATACAACACTGTACCCAAATGAAATTTTTATCATTTTTTTCCCACAAATAGAACTTTCTTTTGGTGATATTTAATTACAGCTCGGAGTTTTATTTTTTGCTACACAAACAAAAAAAAGATGCAAAAAATAAAATAAAAATCATGTTTCATAGTTTGTTATAAAATTTTGCAAACAGGTAATTTTTCTCCTTCATTGAAAAGCGCTGATGAGGCGGCACTGGTGGGCACAGATAAGGCGGCACCGATGGGTGGCACGGATGGGCACTGGTAGATGACACTGATGGGCACGGATATGTGGCATATGAGGTGCAGCACTGTTGTTGAGGCAGATTGTGGGCACTGATGGGTGGCACTGTGGGCACTGATGGGTGGCACATTTACTATATATATGTTGCACCGGCAGGGGGCAGGTGGGCACTGATGGCTTGGCCGTGATCGGGACTGAAGTCCCTCTCACGGCCGCCGGTGATCGGCTTTTTTTTTCTCCTCGCACTGTCAGCTTGAGGAGGAAAATAGCCGATTACCGGCTCTGTTGTGATCACATGATCAGCTGTCACAATGCCACAGAAAACAAAGACAATATGTTACGCATTTATGCGCGTTTTTCCGCGATTCGCGTTTTTACAGCTTTAGCTCCGCGCCACGGAACGCACTGGTCCTGGGTTTTTTTTACAGCTTAAAAACGCCTATGCCATTTGCAGCTCAAAAACACCTAAGTGGGCATGAAGCCATAGACTAACATGGACAGCCGTTTTTAAGTTGCAAAAAAAGCTAAAAAAAAAGCGGCTGTAAAAACGTCCGTGTGCATGAGGCCCAATGAACTTGGGCTTTTTATGTGGGAACACCACCTGCCTGGAGTTTGCATGTTCTCCCTGTGGGGGTTTCCTCCAGGTACTCCGGTTTCCTCCCACACTGCAAAGACATGCTGGAAGGTTAATTGGATCCTGTCTAAAATTGACCCCAGTATGTTACACAGTTGGGTTGAAAAAAAATAAAAATACAGCAGCATCTAATTCAACCAAAATGTTTTTTTTTTTTTTTATAATTTATATATCATACATATATATTTATTATATCTATCATATACACAATCCCTTCACCCACAACTGACTAGAGGTGAAAAAGCATGATCCAATTTAATACAGCAGGGAAAAAAAAAAAAAAAAAACCCTTTCTGCCCCCCCCCCCCCGTCTTCTCTGATCCTCCCCTTCTTCCATTGTCCCCTAATTTCCTGATAAGAGAGTCTATGGAGTCAAGCTGCACATTTGCTCAGTTTGGTGTGTATTGCTAGAGAGGTTTTTTTATTTCTCTTGGGAGAATGCATGTGATCAGCACAGGGCCAATCGGCACTGTCCAGAAAGAGGGTCAGGGGTCTTGCAGTCTCGTAGGACAGTCAGAAAACTCCTCCTATAAGCTTTAACCAGACACTGATAGAAGTCACAAGACTGCTATATACTGCTGATGAGAAAAAAGGTATTTAGCAGTTTATATTTACTAAAATAATTGTATTTCCATGTTCTGTGTACTGGGGGAGACCAGATATAGTGAATGCAGGGTGCTGGGTTTAGTAACACTAAGGTTGTGAGTTAAGGGACCTTAGATTGTAAGCTCCTGGGGGCAGGGAGTGATGTGAATGTACAATGTATATGTAAAGTGCTGCTTGAGTTGACAGCTCTATAGAAGTACCCAAAATAAATAAATAAATGGGATTTGCTGTGGGGGTCGCTGAGGTTACATCAAACAAATACAAAAAAGGTACACAGACCCAAAGACACACCGATACCGGGAACTCGGGCTTTCTATGTGAGAAATGGGATTTGCTGCGGGGTCACTGAGGTTAAAACAAACAAATACAGAGGTACACAGACACCGGGAACGCGGGCTTTCTATGTGGGAAATGGGATTTGCTGCGGGGTCACGAAGGTCAAATCGCACAGGTTGGACAGAAAAGAAACATTTAAAACACATTTTGGCGTGAGCGGTTTCTGTGGAAACATGCGGCGCAGCACGATTCATTTGTTAGGCTTCTTCTGAACTTTAAAGGACACACACACACACACACACACACCTGGGAGGTAAGGCTCCGATGGAACCAGACAACGCATGTTATTTCTGCGGGTTTAGGGCCCATCCAAGGCACTGCAATCAAAATGTTAGCCAGCCTACAGCCTCCTCCACTTCAGCCTCGCCATGCTGCCTTGTGTGTCATGACAGTCTCTTTAAAGGAGACCTTAACAATCCTAACGTGAGGTCTGCTCTCTCTCCCCCCCCCCCCCCCAATGGGGGGGCAAATGGCAATCTGTAAACCATTTACTAGAGAGAAAAATAAATAAAAGACCTAGGCCCAAGCCTCTGACACTTCCCAGTCTCTCCAACCCTACAATCAGCTGGAGGGGACTCTCCCAGGTGACGTCACCATGCCTCCCGCTGGAAGCAGAGACCCTACAGTGGGCTGGAGGGGACTCTCCCAGGAGACGTCACCACGCCTCCCGCTAGAAGCGGAGATCCTACAATGGCCTTGAGGGGAATCTCCCGGGTAACGTCGCCACGCCTTCCGCTAGAAGCGGAGATCCTACAATGGGCTTGAGGGGACTCTCCCAGGTGACGTCACCATGCCTCCCGCTGGAAGCAGAGAGCCTACAATGGGCTTGAGGGGAATCTCCCGGGTAACGTCGCCACGCCTTCCGCTGGAAGCGGAGATCCTACACTGGGCTTGAGGGAACTCTTCCAGGTGACGTCACCAAGTGTCATGCTGGAAGCGGAGATCCTACAATGGGCTTGAGGGGACTCTCCCAGGTGACGTCACCATGCCTCCCGCTGGAAGCAGAGACCCTACAATGGGCTGGAGGGGAATCTCCCAGGTAACGTCGCCACGCCTGGAAGCGGAGATCCTACAATGGGCTGGAGGGGACTCTCCCAGGAGACGTCACCACGCCTCCCGCTGGAAGCAGAGAGCCCACAATGGGCTGGAGGGGACTCTCCCAGGAGACGTCACCACGCCTCCCGCTGGAAGCAGAGAGCCCACAATGGGCTGGAGGGGACTCTCCCAGGAGACGTCACCATGCCTCCCTCTGGAAGCGGAGATCCTACAATGGGCTTGAGGGGACTCTCCCAGGAGACGTCACCACGCCTCCCGCTGGAAGCAGAGAGCCTACAGTGGACTTGAGGGAACTCTTCCAGGTGACGTCACCAAGTGTCATGCTGGAAGCAGAGATCCTACAATGGGCTTGAGGGGACTCTCCCAGGTGACGTCGCCACGCCTCCCGCTGGAAGCGGTGAACTTATAATAATGGGCTGGAATGGACTCACCCAGGATTTCAAGCTCCCAGCTCAGCCAAAAGGCACAGTGACGTCACCCTGACACCAAGATATGTTGGAGGCCAGGCTTTCATTGTTTTCTTGGCGAGGGGGAATCCAGTTATCACCGGCTTTTAAAATTCATGTGTGATGAGAGGTTTACAAAAAATAAAATAAAGTCGACCTTCCATTTGGTATGATCTCTGAAGTAGGTACTGAGGAGCAGCGGGTACTAACACATTAGACGTCCTTCTGAAATTGGCTAAAAGCATCAAATCTGCAGCCAACAAATTTAAGGAAAAGATCCCCCGTTCCCAGGGCTAATGTGCTCATCCCCATCCCCCCCTCAAATCCTGAGGAAGGGGGGCCCATCCCTGAAACATGTTGGCTCTAATTGATGCTTTTAGCCAAATACATTTCAGAAAGCCCTCTGAGTGACCTTTACATCAGGCAGTCCTCAGTAACTACTTCAGAAAGGATCACCTGCTAAGCGCGCTTTGTGGTCACAATCAGAGAGGCAGCAACCTAGAACAAGAACAAGGTCCACCTACCTTCCTCCTGCATCAGTCAGCTCCATGGAGGGAAGGCGCACCTCACTGTACATCCATCAGAATCAAGCCTCAAATCTATTGGTCTAGCACCACACACACCAGAACCAAGCTTCATTTCTATTGGTACAGGACCAACACACACTCCAAGTAGAGCGGCACAATTCTGGCTAAAATGAGAATCACTTTTTTTTTTTTCTTTATTCATTAAAAGTGTATTTTTTAAAAAAATACTGCATTTGAAAGACTGCTGCGCAAATACAGTGGGACATAAAATTATGCAACAACCACTATTTTATTCTCTAGGGGATCTGCTAAAATAAATTATATAATAATGTTTGAGGGGTTATAAGTAATTTTCTAGCAAAAAATACTGATTTTAACTTGTAAGCAACAAGTGTCCGAAAACTGACCTCATCTACAGACAGAAGTTCATTCCTTTGATCTGAAAGAACGAAACGTTACAATGTTTCTCTTTATCTCCGCCTTAGCAATGTTGTAATAGAAAAACTAAGGGGATTTGGGACTTTGAGTGAGAAATATGTGAAGAAAGAAGGGGCAATTTTGGGACTTTGATTGAGGTATGCATGAGAGGACTCAAAGATAAGACAGGGTAATATGGATGCATTGGATTTGTCTAAAACACATAGAAGAGCATGCAATTTGGAATGTATACATAGTAGTAAAAACATATGGAACAATGAACATATAAAAAGGATGATGCAAAAAAAAAAAAAAAAACATAAAAACATTGTAGAACGACTTATTCCTTGCGCATTATTAAAAACTCTTCATGCAATAGAATCATTGACCTGAGGTGGGTCTTAAAATCAAACCTATTGCATCTAAAGTAGGTCCGACGCGTTTCATGGTACTATTGATAATCTTAAGGGGTGGGTGCGTAGTAAGGTAAAAGCTGCAAGAGGACACAAGTATAATGTATAAATTTTAGCGTAACACCCAAATGTGGGAGACCATGAAAGAGATGAAAAAGCAATCTCCAAAAAAAAAAAAAATAAATAAATAAAAACACTCGTTTCCAGCATGTAAGGGAGTGTAATCTGGAACGCATGGGCCGCTGGTACTGTCTGCAACCGGGAACTGAGGCGGGGCCAGTAGGAGAACTGAGGGCATAAACATGTTTTCAAGATGAATGTATGTCCAACTGGCCGGTGACAAGCGCTCCAATCTATCATTAATGGCATTAGTAAAACCTAAATGGGTTGATAATGAATGAACTCATTATCAACCAATTATCATCTGGGAAACACATTTATGCCCTCGGTTCTCCTACTGGCCCCACCTCAGCTCCCCATTGCAGACAATACCAGCGGCCCATGCGCTCCAGATTACACTCCCTTACATGCTGGAAACTAGTACTTTTTTGGAGGAGATGGCTTTTTCATCGCTTTCATGGTCTCCCACATTTGGGTGTTGCGCTAAAATTTATACATTATACTTGTGTATTGCAGATTTTACCTTACTACGCATCCGCCCCTGAAGATTGGCAACAGTGCCATGAAACGCGTCAAGCTCACTTTAGATGCAATATGTTTGAGTTTAAGACCCACCTCAGGTTCAATGATTCTATCGTATGAAGTTTTTTTTAGAATAATGTGAGGAATAAATCATTATACAATGTTTATTTTTTTGCATCATGCATTTTATATGTTCATTGCTATGTATGTATGTATGTATGTGTATTATATATATATATATATATATATATATATATATATATATATATATATATTTATTTTTTTACACACACACACTACTTAAATTATAATATGAGAGAATATATATATATATATATATATATATATATATATATATATATATATATATATATATATATATATATATATATATATACACACACACACACACACACACACACACACATACACAGTTTCCAAATTGCATGCTCTGCTGTGTGTTTTAGACAAATAAAATACATCCATATTAGAGCTGCGCGATTCTGGTCAAAATGAGAATCACGTTTTTTTTTCACGTAGAATAAAGATCATGATTCTCGCGGCATATAATCTTTCACATTATACAAAAAAAAAAAAAATTAATTGCATTTGAAAGACCACTGCGCAAATACAGTGCGACATAAAATACTGTAAAAACCACCATTTTATTCTCTAGGGTCTCTACTAAAAAATACAAATTATATATATATATATATATATATATATATATATATATATATATATATATATATATATATATATATATATATATATATATATATAATGGCGGGGCGGGTTCTAAGTAACGTCTACCAAAAGAAAAGGATTTCAACTTGAAAACAACTGTCAGAAAAAGGTTTAGTGTTCAAAGCGGAGGTTCACACAAAAATGGAACCTCCACTTTTTGGAACCCTCCCGCCCCCCCGGTGTCACATTTGGCACGTTTCAGGGGGGAGGGGTGCAGATACCTGTATAATATAGGTATTTGCACCCATTTCTGGGCATAGACTCCCACAGGACTCACGCCCCTTCATGTCCCCCCCATCCTCTGTGTTCTGGGAAACACACAGGTCCCAGAATGCAGCGGGGACCAGCGCGACTCGCGCTTGTGCAGTAGGGAACCGGGAAGTAAAGCCGCAACGCTTCACTTCCCGATTCCCTCACTGAGGATGGCGGTGGCAGCAGCCAAGAGCCGAGCGATTGATCGGCTTCGGCTGCCGACATCGCGGGCACCCTGGACAGGCGAGTGTCCATTTATTAAAAGTCAGCAGTAGGGATGAGCTCAGGCGTGTTCGCATGGAACACACTGAGCGCGGCACCCGCCAACGGTGATATGCCGCGCGTGGTGGCTCGCATGCGCGGGAGTGACGTCATCGCGGCTTCGCCGAATGACAGCGGCGGAGCAGCGAGACCCACGAGAAGATGGAGGCTCCGGACTACAGGGGACAGCGGTGACTTCGCTGGCTCCTGTGTCAGGTAAGTGACACATAATGGGCTACTATGCAATGCGATGCGATGCATAGTAGTCCATTATGCTTTGCCTTTGCAGGGAATGAAAGAGGAAGTAAACTCATCAGGGTTTACTTCCTCTTTAATCCTTTTTTTTTTTTTTTTTTGTGTGTGTGAGCAGACCCCCGCTTTTAGTGGTTAAACGTTTCTAATTTACATACAGAAGTCTATTCCGTTGATGTAAAAGACAAATTGATACAATCTTTAGACTTAGGGCCGGTTCACACTGCAGGCGATGCGAGGCAACACCGACTTGCCTCGCCGCGACCTCAGCGGCAACTTGCAGATGACTTCTGTATAGAAGTCAATGCAAGTCGCCCCGAGGTCGCCCGAAAATAGTACAGGAACCTTTTTTCTGAGTCGGAGCGACTCGAGTCGCTCCTCTCAGAACGGTTCCATTGTACAGAACGGGGGCGACTTGTAAGATAGCGGCGAGGCGAGTCGTGTCGCCTCGCATCGCCCGCAGTGTGAACCGGCCCTTAACATTCCACTGATAGAATGTTTTAAAACTTGGCAGACTGCCTAGACTTTGACTTTTGATGGCTGAGAGCAGAGAGAAAATTCTCTGCATACCCAAGATCGGGAAACCATTGGTCAAGATCACAATGGGGAAAAAAATTGCGATTATGATTTTTGACGATTAATCGTGCAGCTCTAATCCATATTACACTGTCTTATCTTTGAGTCCTCTCATGCATACTTCATTCAAAATCCCCAAATTCCCTCTTCTTTCTAGCGATGTTGTAATAGACTTGACAGGCTGCCTGTTTTCTCTCTTTTTTTTTCTTCTTTTTTTTTTTTGACAGCTGTCAGCTTGAGCAGAGAACTCTCTGCACTGAATCGAGGAAATTCTGTGTTAAGATCGGGGGGTGGGGTAACCTGGGGCACCTTGTCTGTTGATTCAGCCAGAAATCCTGGAGCTGATCCTTTCCTGTCCTCTCTGGACTGGTATCAGTTATCATTGCTCCACATTATCTCCACAGACTACAAAACATTTCCCCTGTTATTGAGAAGAGAGGGAGGGTTTATGTAGTCCTAACACAGTGTTGTGTAATCCGGTACTGGGGTGACAACTCTGCTCAGTGAGGCAGTTAACAGAGTACAGGAAATGAGTCAATGGCGGGATCACCAGGATAAGTGACTGCAACCACTATTCTCGGGTGCACTGCAATATAATGAATTGTTTCCCGGGTTTACATAGACTTCAATATTCTGGACAGGACAGGCGAGGATTTCATGGCTTGCTGTAGTGATCTTTCCTCACCAGGTGAAAGGAAGGAGGAGGATAATAGAAGAGGATAATAGAAGAGGTCTGAGCATCACTTCCTGTATCCGTGACACCATCGTCACCACCAATGTCACAGCTATGGAGGAATCACAAGAGAGCCGCAGACTGAACCATCCTCCGGGGGCAGAACCCAGACACTGCCACCTGGAGACACTGCCAGAGCCGAAGGGGCACTTCAATCCCTCCGTGTGATCGGGGTCTGTTCCTTACTGCACCGAAATCTATCAATGAACGTCCCAGGAAACAGAAGATTCTCTACAGACACAGAACTATAGAATAGAATCCGTCTACACCGAACATCAGGAATACAGAGAGCCGGAGAACAGAATGTGATCCTTCTATAGAGGAGAGGACAGAGAACTCGGATGTGTCCGGAGAATTCTACAAATCCCATATTTATACAATAAATCCAACGAGACCTCCATGTCATGAGGAAACTTCAGAACCCCCGCCAATCACTACAATCCCCCGCCAATCTCCCCACCAATCCCTACAACCCCCGCCAATCACTACAATCCGCCAATCATTACAATCCCCTGCCAATCTCCCCGCCAATCCCTACAATCCCCCGCCAACCCCCTGCCAATCTCCCCACCAATCACTACAATCCCCCGCCAACCCCCTGCCAATCACCCCACCAATCTCCCCGCTAATCACTACAATCCCCCGCCAACCCCCTGCCAATCACCCCACCAATCCCTACAACCCCCGCCAATCACTACAAACCCCCGCCAATCTCTACAACCTCCGCCAAACCCTACAACCCCCCCGCCAATCGCTACAACCCCCGCCAATCACCCCGCCAATCGCTACAACCCCCGCCAATCACCCCGCCAATCGCTACAACCCCCGCCAATCACCCCGCCAATCACCCCGCCAATCGCTACAACCCCCGCCAATCACCCCGCCAATCGCTACAACCCCCGCCAATCACCCCGCCAATCGCTACAACCCCCGCCAATCGCTACAACCCCCGCCAATCGCTACAACCCCCGCCAATCACCCCGCCAATCGCTACAACCCCCGCCAATCACCCCGCCAATCGCTACAACCCCCGCCAATCGCTACAACCCCCGCCAATCACCCCGCCAATCGCTACAACCCCCGCCAATCGCTACAACCCCCGCCAATCACCCCGCCAATCGCTACAACCCCCGCCAATCACCCCGCCAATCGCTACAACCCCCGCCAATCACCCCGCCAATCGCTACAACCCCCGCAAAATCGCTACAACCCCCGCCAATCACCCCGCCAATCGCTACAACCCCCGCCAATCGCTACAACCCCCGCCAATCACCCCGCCAATCGCTACAACCCCCGCCAATCACCCCGCCAATCGCTACAACCCCCGCCAATCGCTACAACCCCCGCCAATCACCCCGCAAATCACTACAACCCCCGCCAATCACCCCAATCAGTACAAGCCCCCCCCCGCAATCCACCCACTAATCACTACATCCCCCGCCAATCAGTACAACCCCTGCCAATCTTTCCACCAATAAGCACATCCCCTGCCAATCTTTCCACCAATCCCTACAACCCCCACCAATAACAGGAAATCCCCGATCACAATTCCTCCAATACAGTAATATATACACATCTCACCCCCCTCAGTGCCCCCCAATATCCCCCCGGGGTGTCTCCTCACCCGATCCTTCATCCTCCAGCTCTGGGCCAGGGATTTGCAGCCCTCGATCTTCTCGCCGTGTCTCTTCTTCATGAAGGCGGCCGGGAGACTCCAGTCACTGAGCTCGGTGTCCTCCTCCTCCCCGGGGAGCCCCGCTAGTACCGGGCTCTGTACGTCCATCCTGTCCCGGACACACGGCCGCTGCTCCTCCTCCTCACAGACCGTGTATGGGCGCCGCCATGTTGGCCGCTCCCGGCGTGCACTGCGCGGACGGCTCCTCCGGGGGACCAAAACATTGCCCTCCGCGATTGGCTGAACACGGAGAAGAGGCGGGTCTTAGGACTCTCCCCTCCCAACTGGACTGACTTATACTGGCTTCTAGTTCTTGACATATTATTATTATTATTATTATTATTATTATTATTATTATTATATTATATTATCAGAGCTACAAGGAAAATAGGAGCCACAACACCGCCGTGTTATCTCTAAATTAAGAGAGATAATTAAGAGAGATCTCACATCATTGACAAAACGAAGGGAAAATTCCCTTTCAGGTTGAAAAATCCTTGTTTGATGGTCCTTGTATGAAGCAGGGTATTCTCTGCAAAGTGAATGATCTCCGCATTCACTAAGCTAAGGGAAAATTCCCTTTCAGGGTGAAAATTCCTTGTTTTCTGGTGCTTGCATGAAGCCGGGTATTCCCTGCAAAGAGAATGATCTCCGCATTCATTACACTAAGGGAAAATTCCTTGTCTGATAGTCTTTGCATAAAGCAGGGTATTCTCTGCAAAGCAAATCATCCCCGCGTTCACTAAGCTAAGCCGGGTATTCTCTGCAAAAGGAGTCATCTCTGCATTTACTAAGCTAAGGGAAAATTCCTTGTTTAATGATCCTTGCATGAAGCTTGGTATTCTCTGCAAAGTGAATGATCTCTGCATTCACTAAGCTAAGGTAAAATTCCCTTTCAGGTTGAAAAATCTTTGTTTGATGGTCCTTGCATGAAGCAGGGTATTCTCTGCAAAGTGAATGATCTCCGCATTCACTAAGCTAAGGGAAAATTCCCTTTCAGGGTGAAAATTCCTTGTTTTCTGGTGCTTGCATGAAGCCGGGTATTCCCTGCAAAGAGAATGATCTCCGCATTCATTACACTAAGGGAAAATTCCTTGTCTGATAGTCTTTGCATGAAGCAGGGTATTCTCTGCAAAGCAAATCATCCCCGCGTTCACTAAGCTAAAGGAAAATTTATTTTCAGGGTAAAAATTCTTTGTTTATTAGTCCTTGCATGAAGTGGGGTATTCTTTGCAAAGCAAATTATCTCCACATTTACTAAGCTAAGCGAAAATTCCTTGTTTAATGGTCCTTGCATTAAGTGGGGTATTCTCTGCTAAGTAAATCATCCTGTCATCCACTAAGCTAGGGGAAAATTCCCTTTCAGGATGAAAATGTCTTGTTTGATGGTCCTTGCATGAAGCAAGGTATTCTCTGCATAGGGAATGATCTCTGCGTTCACTAAGCTAAAGTAAAATTTCCTTTCAGGTTGAAAAATCTTTGTTTGATGGTCCTTGCATGAAGCAGGGTATTCTCTGCAAAGCAAATGATCTCCCCCCCCCCTCCCCCCGTTCACTAAGCTAAAGGAAAGTTTCCTTTCAGGGTAAAAATTCCTTGTTTATTAGTCCTTGCATGAAGTGGGGTATTCTTTGCAAAGCAAATTATCTCCGCATTTACTAAGCTAAGGGAAAATTCCTTGTTTAATGGTCCTTGCATTAAGTGGGGTATTCTCTGCTAAGCAAATCATCCTGTCATTCACTAAGCTAGGGGAAAATTCCCTTTCAGGAAGAAAATGTCTTGTTTGATGGTCCTTGCATGAAGCAATGTATTCTCTGCAAAGTGAATGATCTCCGCATTCACTAAGCTAAGGGAAAATTCCCTTTCAGGGTGAAAATTCCTTGTTTGCTGGTGCTTGCATGAAGCCGGGTATTCCCTGCAAAGAGAATGATCTCAGCATTCATTACGCTAAGGGAAAATTCCTTGTTTAATGGTCCTTGCATGAAGCGGGGTATTCTCTGCAAAGTGAATGATCTCCGCATTCACTAAGCTAAGGGAAAATTCCCTTTCAGGGTGAAAATTCCTTGTTTGCTGGTGCTTGCATGAAGCCGGGTATTCCCTGCAAAGAGAATGATCTCAGCATTCATTACGCTAAGGGAAAATTCCTTGTCTGATAGTCTTTGAATGAAGCAGGGTATTCTCTGCAAAGCAAATCATCCCCGCGTTCACTAAGCTAAAGGAAAATTTCCTTTCAGGGTGAAAATTCCTTGTTTGTGGATCCTTGCATTAAAGGAGGTATTCTCTGCAAAGCTAAGGGAAAATTCACTTTTTAGGGTGAAAATTCCTTGTTTGATGGTGCTTGCATGAAGCCGGTTATTCCCTGCAAAGCAAATGATCTTGGCATTCATTAAGTTAAGGGAAAATTCCTTATTTGCCTTTAGTAAATCAGCCCCGTCGCTGTTTAACAGACTTCTTGGCGCTCTTGTAAACGCCAATGAGGTTAATGCAGCAGAATGACTGCAGATGGATTGTGAAGTGCATCGGTCAGACACTAACCGCGTCAACATGATAAACAAACCTCCTTCCAAAAAGCAGCAGCCGATTGGGTGGCGAGGCCATTAGCTTAATAATAGATGAGAGCCTTTCGGTCCCGGGCTGGCCCCGTGTTTATCATTCGCTCTGATCTAATATGTTCTAGGTGCCCCCCCGGGAGTTCCGCCAGCTGGTGGTGCCCCCGGTTCCCGGAAAGGGGAGACCTGCGCTTTCCTGTAATACAAATTGATTTCCATTGAGGCGTTTAACTGTGTAGATTGGATACCTGCAGCGGCCATTCACATTTCCAGGCAGATGCCTCGGCGTGGAGCTCGTCTAGACAGAAGTGTTTTATGGGCTGTAATGGCCTCATATAAATTTTGGCTTTTACAGCGCTGGGGATCCCGGAAAGCCTCGCTCATTGTCATTACAAATCAGCCAATCGATTTACGCTCTTTGCTATAGCAAGGAGCCTCCCTCATCATGAAGTATAAGATTGTGAATTTCAGCCGGTCCATACCTATGTACCCCTCACAGTGGTGGACCTCCTCTACCATCATGAAGAATGAGCTTGTGGATTCCAGCCGATCCATACCTATGGTACCCCTCCTGGTGGTGGACCTCCTCTACCATCATGAAGAATGAGCATGTGGATTCCAGCCGGTCCATACCTATGGTACCCCTCCTGGTGGTGGACCTCCTCTACCATCATGAAGTATAAGATTGTGAATTCCAGCCGGTCCATACCTACAGTACCCCTCCCAGTGGTGGACCTTCTCTACCATCATGAATAATGAGGATGTGGATTCCAGCCGGTCCATACTTACAGTACCCCTCCCAGTGCTGGACTTCCTCTACCATCATGAAGAATGAGGATGTGGATTCCATCCAGTCCATACCTATGGTACCCCTCCTGGTGGTGGACTTCCTCTACCATCATGAAGAATGAGGATGTGGATTCCAGCCGGTCCATACCTATGGTACCCCTTCCAGTGGTGGACCTCCTCTACCACTATGAAGAATGAGGATGTGGATTTCAGCCAGTCCATACCTTTGGTACACCTCTCAGTGGTGGTCCTCCTCTACCATCATGAAAAATGAGGATGCAGATCCCAGCCGGTCCATACCTATGGTACTCCTCCCGGTGGTGGATCTCCTCTACCATCATAAAAATGAGGATGTGGATTCCAGATGGTCCATACCTATGGTACCCCTCCCAGTGGTGGACCTCCTCTACCATCATGAAGAATGAGGATGCAGATTCCAGTCGGTCCATACCTATGGTACCCCTCCCGGTGGTGGACCTCCTCTACCATCATAAAAATGAGGATGTGGATTCCAGACGGTCCATACCTATGGTACCCCTCCCGGTGGTGGACCTCCTCTACCATCATAAAAATGAGGATGTGGATTCCAGCCGGTCCATAACTCTGATACCCAGCCAGGTGAGGGACCTCCTCAACCATCATTACTGGTCCCCGTTTTATATTGTGAAACAATGGATCAGAGCCGCAAATATTGTGCTCCTGTTATTCTCCCTACAGCACATTGATATCCAAGATTTAATTTGAAATACTTATAAAATATTTATTGGATGAATGTCAAACACATTTGTGCATGCTGCCTGAATTATAGCTGTAATTTCTCCAATAGAGTAATCCCTATGGTTGCTAGCGCCATCTAGGGTCCAAAAGGGGGTATATTTTCTCATTGAAGCATTGCAGAAAACTATACCATATTTTGGCCACTAGTTGGAGGTCAGTGGCATTTAAACTTCTTGCTGACCACATGAAGTATATGAGCGGTGGCGAAGAGGGTGGGCTTTAAACGCAGCATTGCAACACCTGCAAATGGATACTCAACTGCCTCTGATAAGTGATCTACAATGGATCACATTTAAAATGGGTTTTAAAGTTCCCTCCAATGTGATTGAGGCCTTTAGGGGGTCTATAAACCATTCATTGGATGAATATCGTACACATGCGGGCACGCTGCACAAATTTAGGCTGTAATTTCTCTAATAGAGTAATCCCTATATGATCATCGGTTCCATTTAGTGGTCAAAATGCAGTATTTCTGAAATACCTCAACAAGAGAATATACCGCGATGATAGTGGGGTGAGGATTTTTGACCCGACCACCAATGATTGTGAAATTGTTTGGGGTGGGGGGGGAGCTTGGTCCCGTCCACGCCTAGGTGTTTGCGATCGCGGAGAGATTCTGCCCGCAATCCCAAAAGGCGCTGCAAAACTGACAAATCACACCATACTTGTTCAGGTGCAATTCATTTTTAATGGCCCCTAAACATGGGTGCGATTCTGACGCGATAAATCGAGCTGCAATCACGGCAAACCGCATAGCGCAAAGCTTGAAGCCCAAAAAGGGGCTTCCTCTGGGCGAGAACCTTTGTAATATTGCGGTTTGCCACAGTTGCAGCACAATTTATCGCATGACAGTTGCAGCAGAATTGAAGATGGATGGCACCTAAACAAGCACAGCGTGATTTGTCTGTTTTGCAGAATGATTTGGGATCGCAGAAAGAATTGCGGCAATTCCTACTGCGATCGTAAACTGGCCTTAAAGTGAGTTTTTCCATGACATCCAGCCATTGCACACAATGCATTTACATCCTCCAAGGAATTTGTATTGAAGAATACAGAGCTGCATCCATGTTGCCCATCCCTCGCCTGTTCCTGGCCAGGAGTGATGAGTCGGGGTCAGTTAGACCGGACCTGGAAATTAGCTGTTAATTCTGGGCCAATGAGCTGTGGATCAGAGATTCCCCACGAAGGGGCAGGGATGGCTGTGACATCACATGACTATATTAGATCCATGTCATTGTGGTCATATTAGGGCCACCATGGCACAAGCATCCCCGCCCTTTTATAGAAGTGTAGCTGCGGCTCAATGACAGCTAACTTCCAGGTTCCACAATGACAGATAACTTCCAGGTTCCACAATGACAGCTAACTTCCAGGTTCAACAATGACAGATAACTTCCAGGTTCAAGCTAACTTCCAGGTTCAATAATGACAGATAACTTCCAGGTTCAACAATGACAGCTAACTTACAGGTTCAACAATGACAGATAACTTACAGGTTCAACAATGACAGATAACTTACAGGTTCAAGCTAACTTCCAGGTTCAATAATGACAGATAACTTCCAGGTTCAACAATGACAGATAACTTCCAGGTTTAACAATGACAGCTAACTTCCAGGTTCAAGGTAACTTCCAGGTTCAATAATGACAGATAACTTCCAGGTTCAACAATGACAGATAACTTCCAGGTTCAAGCTAACTTCCAGGTTCAATAATGACAGATAACTTCCAGGTTCAACAATGACAGCTAACTTACAGGTTCAACAATGACAGATAACTTACAGGTTCAACAATGACAGATAACTTACAGGTTCAAGCTAACTTCCAGGTTCAATAATGACAGATAACTTCCAGGTTCAACAATGACAGATAACTTCCAGGTTTAACAATGACAGCTAACTGCCAGGTTCAAGGTAACTTCCAGGTTCAATAATGACAGATAACTTCCAGGTTCAACAATGACAGATAACTTCCAGGTTCAAGCTAACTTCCAGGTTCAATAATGACAGATAACTTCCAGGTTCAACAATGACAGCTAACTTCCAGGTTCAACAATAACAGATAACTTCCAGGTTCAACAATAACAGATAACTTCCAGGTTCAACAATGACAGATAACTTACAGGTTCAACATTGACAGATAACTTACAGGTTCAACAATGACAATGATAATTTTGCATGCCCCACTTTTCATTATTTTATCAGTTAAAAATTTTTTAAAAATCCAATAGATTTCGTTCCACTTCACAATTGTGTCCCACTTGTTGGTGATTCTTCACAAAAAATAAAAATGTTATATCTTTATGTTTGAAGCCTGAAATGTGGAGTAGTAATATAAATATATTTTATATATATATATATATATATATATATATATATATATATATATATATATATATATATATATATATATATATATATATATATATATAAATATAAGGAGTTCAGGTTTAGTATATATATTTGTAAGTGTATTGTTACTATAGAAATGTTATCTCAGATCTGATTGGCTGTGATGGGTCTATTTATTATTCTTTGCAGTGACTCCTTCATTGGGAGTAATAATCTTCTAGCCGGAGCGGGTGTGGGGAAAGCTCTGTAATTAATAGACAAAGTGATGGCGGTGACACCTGAGTGACACAAAGTCTTTTCCTCACCTCCGTCCTTTCAGATGATTAATCACAATAAAAGTCCATCGTGCGGCTCGGCGACAGAACTTCACACCAATGATTCATGGCGGATGTGGACAGCCGCGTCTACAAGTCCCTCCACACATCGGAGGATCTTCCTGGAAATGAACAATTCCCAAACATTTTCTTTCTTTTCAGATTTATTTCCATATTTGATTCTTCCGCTAACGTGTCCGCCTTGAACGCAGCTGCAGAGAGCCGAGCGCAAGCACTGGGAATCCGCCTATGCGCTAATGCCGCGTACACGCGGCTGGACTTTTTCGACAGCAAAGGTCAGACGGAACGAATCCGCCGGACAATTCGATCATGTGTGGGCTTCATCGGACCTTTGCTGTCTAAAAATCAGACGGACTTTAGATTTAGAACATGTTTCAAATCTTTCCGACCGACTCGAGTCCGGTGATGTGTCGAATACTGTCATCCGTCGGATAGTGTCCACCCTGTACTGCGCTTGCGCGGTACGGAGGACGAGGAGGCGCCAAAAGTCTCCAAAGATGACCGGCGCCTGCACAGTGAGTCCAGGTTCAAGCCCCACCATCCAAGTGGACATAGAGAGAGAATAAAAAATTGCAGCGTGAAGCGAGGCCGTGTCCGAAGTGTGGTGATGGAAGCGTGACGAGGGAAGCGTGACGAGCGAAGCGAGCCCGCGAGGTGCCCTGTTACTAAGTGCATACCGTATGTCCATTTGGATGGTGGGGCTTGAACCTGGACTCAGTGCGCAGGTGCCGTTCATCCTCGGAGACTTTCAGAGTCTCCTCCTCCGTACCGCGCAAACACTCCGCCTGCGCAGTACAGGGCGGACACTATCCGATGGGGGGACAGTTTTTGGCAGAACACCGGTCGAAAAATCCATTCGTCTGTATGCTGGTCCGACGGACGAAAACCGACGCTAGGGCAGCTATTGGCTACTGGCTATGAACTTCCTTATTCTAGTCCGGTCGTATGTCATCACGTTCAAATCCGTCAGACTTTGGTGGGATTGTGTGTGGCCAAATCTGTTCGTTCGGAAAGTCCGTCGGAACTCCGCTGAAAAGTCCATCTGTTTCTGTTATGTCTATAGGCAGCTTAAAGGGGAACGCCACATACTGTATATTATATATATATATATAATATATTTTTTTTTCTAAAAAATATATCATCATAAAAACTTTTGCTGTAATGCTCACCTCATTATCAGCGCAGTGGGTGGAGCACATTGTGGTCCCGCACAGCACATCTTCTGGGACAGAGAGAGAAGAAAAGAGGGAAGGAGGGCAATAGAAGAAGAGAATTAGGAATAGAGAGAAAGATAAATATAGAAGAAGGGAGAGAGACAGAGGAGTCGATGGATAGAGAGGAGAGCAGGGAAGACTTTCTCATTTATTCCAGATACTTACATAACTCAGACAATTTACACAAAGACCAATAGGTCTGAGCGTTTTGTGATTCGGATTGCTGGTATTGGTGAGTACTCAGCTTGGACGCTACTATTGAACTATATTTGTGATTATAATTGTAACTTGCTTCACCATATTAATCTCCCGAAGAAGTCAATGGTTGGCGAAACGCGTAAAGATCAGAGTTTAGGACCAGCACTTTTTGTGATCTAACCTAATTTATGGAAAATTGTTATTGTTATAACTTTTTTTGATGTATATTTATGCTTCCCATGCGCTAGGTCTTTATACTCTAAGCCCTTGTACACACGGTCAGACATTCTGACAACCAAATCCGTTGGATTTTGTCCGACGGATTTTGTACGAAACTGTTGCATACACATGGTCGGACAAATTTGTCGGAAAATCCGATTGTATATAACGTGAAGACGTTATTTCGTTACGACGGGACTACGTTCAGGCTAGTAGCCAATAGCTTTGGTCTAGGAACTTGATCTGAGCATGCGTGGCACTTTGTCCGTCGGAGTAGGCTACACATGATCGGAGTATGTCCGATCGGAGCATTTTGTTGGAAAATTTTACGGACAAGTTGGAAAACTTGGTCCGTCGGATACTCCGACGGAAACAGTCCGATGGAGACCACACACACAGTCGGATTATCCGACAAAACGGTCCGATAGGACACATTCCATTGGAATCTCTGACCGTGTGTACAAGGGCTAATACACTCAAATCCCATTGGGGAATCCATGCTACACGCATAACAAGCGTTTGTGGTTTTTATATAAATTTTATGGAATTGTGAATAAACTTTTGTCCTTTTTATAATCTTCTCGAGTACTCACTTCCATTACCTGGGGTTACGAGTGGCAACCTTTAAAGTGCACGAAGCAAGGTCCATAAAGACATGGATGAGCGAGTTTGGGGTGGAGGAACTTGACTGGCCTGACCTCAACCCGATAGAACACCTTTGGGATGAATAAGACCCCCTTCACACTGGAGGCATTTTTCAGGTGCTTTAGCGCTAAAAGCCTCAGCCGCAATACCAGTGTGAAAGCCTGAGTGCTTTCACACTGGGGCGCTGTGCTGGCAGTCTGTCACAAAAAGTCCTGCAAGAAGCTTCTTTGCAGCGCTATAGGAGCAGTGAATACCCCACTCCTAAAGCGCCCCTGCCCATTGAAATCAATGGGCAGCGCTGCCGAACCGCCTGCAAAGCACCGCTGCAGTGGCAGTTTGCAGGCGGTATTAACCCTTTTTCGGCCGCTAGCTGGGGTTAAAACCACCAGCTAGCGGCCGCATAGTGCCGCTAAAATGATGGTAAAATAACGGCTCTTTACCACTGACACCCAGGCACTTTCAGCGTGAAAGGGCTCTTAGCCCTTGTACACACGGTCGGAGATTCCGACAACCAAATCCGTCGGAGAAATTCCAACTGATTATTTCCGGAAGAGGTCCGGAAGTGATGTTGCATACACACGGTCGGACTAAGTTGTCAGAAAATCCGATTGTACATAACGTGATGATGTTATTTTGTTACGACGGGACTACGTTCAGGCTAGTAGCCAATAGCTTTGGTCTAGGCATTTGATCTGAGCATGCGTGGCACTTTGTCCGTCGGAGTAGGCTACACATGATCGGAGTATGTCCGATCGAAGCATTTTGTCGGAAAATCGGCAAGTCGGCAAGTTGGAAAACTTGGTCCGTCGGATATTCAGACGGAAACAGTTCGATGCAGACCACACATAGTCGGAATATCCGACAAAACTGTCCGATAGGAAACATTCCGTCGGAATCTCCGACCGTGTGTACAAGGGCTTAGAGTAGAGACTGTGAACCAGGCATTCGCCTCCAACATCAGTGCATGACCTCACAAATGTTCTTCTGGAAGAATGGTCAAACATTCCCATAGACACACTCCTAAACCTTGTGGACAGCCTTCCCAGAAGAGTTGAAGCTGTTATAGCTGCAAAGGGCAGAGCCAACTCAATATTGAACCCTACGGACTAAGACTGGGATGCCATTAAAGTTCATGTGCGTGTAAAGGCAGGTGTCCCAATACTTTTGGTAATATAGTGTATCATTGCTAAAAACCTAAAAAATAAAATAACCCAATACCACACATTATCATTTCCCTGTCAACTCTTCACCACAGGAATTGGCCTAACTCTGCCGGCTTTACAGGGGACCCCTTTGTACTATGAAGCCCCCCCAATGTTGGGGCCTTGGAACCTCTTGGGGTCCTTCTATCACACCTCCTATGAGTTTTCTTCTTTCCTTGGGAGGAACAGATTTCTTTCATTACTGTAGGAACCCGATCGATGATTGATATTTATTTTTTATGTCCCCGGCAAGTGGCAGAGACTTGACGTCGGCTCCCATCTGTGCTTTCTGTTATATTATATCACATGATGCTGTATAGTATTATATTATACAGTATTATAGTATCCTGTATTATATTGCATTTTAATACATTGTATCACATGATATTGTATATTATTGTATTATCCTATAGTATTATATTATATATTATATTATATTATATCATATAGTATTGTATTGTATTGTATTATATTATATTATATTATATTATATTGTATTGTGTTATGTTATATTATATTATATAGTATTATAGGATATTATGACAGAGCCAGGTAGAAGTCTGGCGGATGGGTCTGCACACACAGAACATTTTCCTCTTCTCCGGCTGGCAGATTTGTGCAGATTGAATATTTCATGGCGCTGCATCCTGGCCTCAGCCGGGTAATGCAATATTGATGGGTGCCGAGCAGGAGGCGCTCATACAGCTTCCTAGGTGTTATGCAACATGCAGATGCATTAATTATTAGCGGTGATGTGTGTGGCCCACCGCCTGCAGACATGGGGGGGGGGGGGGGGGGGGGGTTCCAGAGCTCACATATTAAAGGGGGTCTTTTTTTCCTCAGTGTAATACATTTTGGGAATGGGAGGCGAGAGGGACGGAGGGGGAAAGCGCGAAAGACAGGAGCAAAATAAAAAAAACACTGCCTTGTGTTTGCAGGACGGTTTATGGCTGGGAGGTGAAATGAGGGCAGGAGCAGCGGGCTGATTGATATTCAGGAGAAGACTTTACTCTGCGATAGGAAATAATGGAGTATAGATTTCATCTGCAGGGGAAACCGGCCTATAAATCCTTTCCAGGCTCCGCCTCCACACAGTCACCAAAAGTCAGATTTTCGTTAGAGGCGGAGCCTGGAATGCTGAGCGCGTCCTGATATGTCTCAGATATAATACCGCTCAGACCTCCATTAACATGTCAGAAATGTTTATTGATAATTATTCCTCAATTGCCACAACCAGAAAAAAATACTGTGAGCACCAAATGCCTTTACAAATCCAGCTTTTACCTTGTAAATGTAGAAGTGACATCATCACCGGGCTGTACGCAGCCTTTGCAGAGAGTCGAGCTGTAGGAGGGGCTCAGCAAGCTCCACCCACTACAGAAAACTACAGGAGGGGGGAGACAAGACCAGTCCCCCCTGTACAAGGAGAAAGCAGAACTGTAGGAGGAGCCCCGCAGACTCCACCCACTACAGAGGACTATAGGAGGGGGTGGAGACAAGACCAGTCCCCCTGCACAAGGAGAGAGCAGAACAGTAGGAGGAGCCCAGCAGGCTCCACCCACTACAGAAAACTACATGAGGGGGTGGAGACAAGACCAGTCCCCCTGCACAAGGAGAGAGCAGAACAGTAGGAGGAGCCCAGCAGGCTGCACCCCATTAAGAGGACTACAGGAGGGGGTGGAGACAAGACCAGTCCCCCCCTGCACAAGGAGAGAGCAGAGCTGTGGAAGGGACTCAGTAGGCTCCACCCACTACAGAAAATTACAGAAGGGGGTGAGCACAAGACCAGTCACCCTGCACAAGGAGAGAGACCAGCAGTGAGCGCAGCAGCACCATCTTAGCAGGGCTTGTGCTACCACTAGGCAAACTAGGCAGCCGCCTAGGGCGCATTGCTGCCTAGGGCATCCAGCCACTGGTGTTCCTACTCTCTTTTCTCAGCAGCAAGTAACTAAGTTTCAGCATCAGCAGGCAGCCGCCTCTGTGCTCGCACATAATGTCAGAGGCGCAGCAGAGGACTGTGTGTGTCTTGACTCTCAAATCAATGGAAGCAAGCAAACATTCATTGATGGGCACTGGTGAGGCTACATTGATTGGTGCTGGTGAGGCTGCATTTGATGGGCACTGGTTAGGCCGCATTTGATGGGCACTTCATTAAAAAGGTGGGGTATACATGGGCGGGGCAAAAAGGGTGTAGTCAGGGGTGGAGCAAAGGGGGGGGGCGGCAAAATGAGGCTTTGCCTAGGGTGTCAAAAATCCTTGCACCAGCCCTGCATCTTAGTATTCCTATATTAGTTGCAGGCAGAAGTAGACACAGCCTTTCCCCTTTTTTGTATTACAGGGTGGGAAGGTGGGGCCCAAAAAGCCTGGGAAAGGAGTCTGAACCTGGTTAACCCCTTCCGCGTGTATACAGACCCGAGAACTCGGCACAGGGATGGTGAGAACCACCTCATAATGGACACTGCAGGTGTACAGACCCAGGAACTCAGCACAGGGATAGTGGGAACCCCTAATAATGGGCACAGCAGGTGTACAGACCCGAAAACTCGGCACAGGGATGGTGGGAACCCCTAATAATGGGCACAGCAGGTGTACAGACCCGAGAACTCGGCACAGGGATAGTGAGAACCCCTCATAATGGACACTGCAGGTGTACAGACCCGGGAACTCAGCACAGGGATGGCGAAAACTCCTCCTAATGGGCACAGCAGGTGTACAGACCCGGGAACGCAGAACAAGGATGGTGGTAACCCCCAATAATGGACACAGCAGCTGTACAGACCCGGGAACTCAGCACAGGGATAGAAGAGACCCCTAATAACGCGCACAGCAGGTGTACAGACCTGAGAACTCTGCACAGGGATGGTGGAAACCCCCGGGAACTCAGCAAAGCTGTGAGTGGCCAGAAAATACTCCCCGTGACTTGTATCTTTGCACCACCTCCGTCACAAGACCCACCGCAGCTCTACACCAACAGGTGGCTCAACACTGCAGAAACCTTTTCTTGATCTTTTTTCCCATATTTCTCCATACGGGAAGTGGAAGCCATGACGGATGGATCAGTTATTTCACCTGATGCTGCGGAGCTCATAGTCCATAAATCTTGGTAGAAGATCCCGGCACAGATCATCAGTCAATGCCGGGAAGAGACTCCGGGAAGATATAAATGACTCGGAATACTCAGGACAGACGCTCAGATCGACAGCTCATAGGGCCCTATGTCACTAAGCAATCAAATTTCATGAAGCAATAGAGGAAGATTGGTGATGCACAAGTCTCACGGGGATAACGATTCCTTTATTTTTGGATATGATAGTCTTTATTTTTATATCAGCCTTCAACTCATTGTTCCCTCTCTCCACCTCATCATATACCAACGAATGAGTTAAACCTTTGCGGCACGTATACAATGACTCGATGTCCCAGTCCCACCCAGGATGAAGAAGTAACCTGAGACTTTTATCTTAATGGAAAACATCCTGGATTTCACCCCCTGGGGACCGGTGGGGGATGGGAACATAGGAAGCTCAAATGCCTAATGGACACTCGTACTTCCAGGATGGACTTGGATGGACCGGTGTGTGTTACATGGATAAAAATAGCGCATTTGGATGGAAAAAGCCAATGATTGGAGAGATGGTGGTCTACGTTGCTTCCGGACTCATTGATAAAAAAGCTTGCGTCTCGCTTCATTGAGAAGGTCAAACTTCAATTATCCCCAGGAACTGACTCCTCCTTCTATGACCAAAGAGAGAACATCTCATCATTTAAGATGGAACTACAGAAGAATAAAGAAAATTACATTCATTTCCCCAGAATCACACATTTAGGAGATGCCGGGATTTCCATGCTTATTCCACAAACCCAAGGAGATCTTCCAGCGAGCTCAATGACTCTCACACTGGCCTCCCACCATGAGGGGAAATGAAAAGTTCTAAAAATTGGCCAAACCCCAGAGTCTGAAAGGCCTTTGTTCTTAATACCGATGCATGACACTTCCAACACATTTCGGGGTAACAAAACTCCCCTTCATCGGAGCTTAGAAGAACGGAATGAGGACTTGAATAGACTCTGTAGTCTACCGAAATAGCAGGGAATACTAAATGTAACCGCCTAAATATAAAGTGATAGACGGGGGTGTGATGTCCATTTAGGCACCAATTTCAGCCCCAGACTCAGTAAGCCCTTGTACACACGGTCGGAGATTCCGTCGGAATGTGTCCAATCGGATCGTTTTGTCGAATATTCCGACTGTGTGTGGTCTGCATCGGACTGTTTCCGTCGGAATATCCGTCGGACCAACTTTTCCAACTTGCCGGAAATATTTTCAGACAAAATGCTCTGATCGGACATACTCCGATCATGTGTAGAGAATTCCGATTGGACAAAGTGCCACGCATGCTCAGATCAAATTCCTACACCAAAGCTATTGGCTACTAGCGTGAACGTAGTCCCGTCGTAACGAAATAACGTCATCACGTCGGATTTTCCGACAACTTTGTCCGACCGTGTGTATACAACAGTTTCGGACAAAATCCATCGGACAAAATCCGACGGATTTGGTTGTCGGAATCTGCGACCGTGTGTACAAGGGCTAAGCCTCTCCAGGGGCTGATAGGAGACATTAGTCTTTATCATGTATATAAAAGAAAAATGCAGCGCATAAATGTCCATAAAAGAAGGGAAAAAGTCCACCAAACCCGGAAAAAGCACCCGATAACGTGAGTGATCCTTGACTAAAGCCCCATACACACTATCAGTTTTTCTGCTGAGTTTTTCCTTCAAATTTACCAAAACCATGTAATATGAGGTCAAACATTAGGTGTTTCAATTTGTATGCAATCATGCAGGCCCTTCCACTACATGGTTTTGGTAAACCTGAAGGAAAAACTCAGCAGAAAAACTGATAGTGTGTATGGGGGCTTTACAGGTGAGTAATAGTCTTCCGCCAACACCACAGTATGTCAAGCCTCTTAACCTTAAAGCGGAGGTCCACCCTAAAATGGACCTTCCGCTCATCAGATTCCTCCCCCCCTCCGGCGCCACAATTGGCACCTTTCAGGGGGGAGGGGGGTGCAGTTACCTGGATAATCCAGGTAACTGCACCCACTTCCGGGCTAGCTCTCTGTGGAAAGGGGCGTACATTACGCCCCTTTCCGCAAGTGCCCGCCCCCTTCCGCAAGTTCCCCGCTGCCTGCTGGGAAACACACAGATCCCAGAGGCAGCGGGGACCGTCCTCATTGCGCAGCGCGGCTCGCGCATGCGCAGTAGGGAACCGGGAAATGAAGCCGAAAGGCTCCATTTCCTGATTCCCATACCCAAGATGGCGGCGGCAGCACTCGAGTGTCGATCTAGAGATCGGCTTCGGGTGCCGACATCGCGGGCGCGCTGGACAGGTAAGTGTCACTATTTTAAAAGTCAGCAGCTGCAGTATTTGTAGCTGCTGACTTTAAAAAAAAAAAAAAACGCGGAGTCCCGGCGGACTCCCGCTTTAAGAATAAACCATTAGATTATAGGTGGTCATTAACATCCAAACACCAATCTCCTCTGAGTCTTAGCCAACATGAACTGCCCCAGCATGAATCCAGGCATCTCTCCTCATGTTAAAACAAGAACAATTACCACTTCATGGTGTAGTATATCAAACCACTTAAAATTTATTATAACCATTAATTTATACTCACATAGTAGATGATAAAAAACAAACATGTCATGTAAAACACTTCTGATGGTTTCAAACTAGCAAGATGGACATGGTAGGGTTGCCACCTCATCCCTTTAAACCCTAACACATCTGAATTACACGGGTTCTAAGGCTAAATAAATGCAGATAAGGCACCAAGTGAGTTTAATTACCACCCTAATCAGCCACAGAACCTGTGTAATTATTATGTGTTTGGGTTTAAAGGGTTGAGGTGGCAACCCTTTTTTGTACCGGTGTTCCTGTGCACACATCCAACCATTATTTTGTGTTAGAAATTCTGTATATAGCCCTACAGAACAGACAGACAACGTATACAGTCCATATGGGCTTTGCTGCTTAACTGCAGACAGGAACAGGAAACTTAATTATAGAGAAAAGACATAGAGTTTAACCATAGATGCAGCTACAAACTTATAAAACTCTGCCATCCACTGGCTGAAGAAAATATCTCTACTGGACACTGATATTGATGTAGTTGTTGCATAAATACAACTGAAAATTGTAGTCAAACAAACTCCGCTCACTTTGAAGAGATTTCCTCTCACTTCCTGTAGTGTCTCCAGGACAGGAAGTGTCAGGAAATCCATCTAATGGTTGGCAGGGGAATGAGATGGATCACAACAATAGTAGATAAAAAGAAGCCAGAAGCCAGTACCCGTGTAATTCAGATGTGTTAGGGTTTAAAGGGATGAGGTGGCAACCCTACCGTTGCCACCTCATCCCTTTAAACCCTAACACATCTGAATTACACGGGTTCTAAGGCTAATTAAATGCAGATAAGGCACCAAGTGAGTTTAATTGCCACCTTAATCAGCCATAGAACCCGTGTAATTATTATGTGTTTGGTTTAAAGGGTTGAGGTGGCAACCCTTTTTTTGTACTGGTGTTCCTGTGCACACATCCAACTATTATTTTGTGTTAGAAATTCTGTATATAGCCCTACAGAACAGACAGACAACGTACAGTCCACATGGGCTTTGCTGCTTAACTGCAGACAGGAACAGGAAACTTTATTATAGAGAAAAGACATAGAGTTTAACCATAGATGCAGCTACAAACTTATAAAACACTGCCATCCACTGGCTGAAGAAAATATCTCTACTGGACACTGATATTGATCTAGTTGTTGCATAAATGCAACTGAACATTGTAGTCCAACAAACTCCGCTCACTTTGAAGAGATTTGCTCTCACTTCCTGTAGTGTCTCAAGGACAGGAAGTGTCAGGAAATCCATCTAACATGATACAGACAGTGGTTGTGCTCATTCCCAGATCTACAATTACTTCCTGAGGAGGGAGCAATGTTTGCTCCAAAACGCGTTGAGATTTATTGGTTGTAATAAATCTGAGGCTTCTGTTTATCTACTATTGTTGTGATCCATCTCATTCCCCTGCCAAACATTACCCAGCTGCATTTTTGTTCAGTGTGGTGGACGCAATCTTCGGAAGTGTTGGAGACCTCCTGCAAGTCCTCTGCGGGTTCCTGCGACGGTCAGCCAGGACACAGATTGGTGTTTTCTCGGCCCCCTCGCCGGGAGAGCTGCATACATTGACCTCAGTTCATCTTCTGATACTCATCGGTGCACTCAGCTATTGTTTTGTTTTTTCTGATCATACAGGAAGTGTCAGTAAATATCCCTAATGGGGACAGACAGAAATGAAGCTTGACAGAGGCTTTGCTCTTTACTAAAAAAAAAAAAAAACTGACAGCTCAGCTCCAGGCAGATATAAAAGACACAAATGAATGCAGCTCTGGATCATTAATTTATCATTAAATGTATTTTTTTTTAATTACAAGCAGTATATCTGAGTCTGGCCTGGTAACCGCCTCTTGCAGTCCCTGTACAGCAGAGCTGAAGTGTTAGAGAAGGAAGCAGCACAAGGAGCCATTTGTAGACATGCGCAATTCGTTCCTTTCTGAATAATTTTTTCAACTAAATTCGACAAATTTGTTAATTTAGAAATATTTCCAATATCAAAAACCCATTTAAGTAATTTTTCCGAAATTCAAAAATGTGAAAACTTTAAAATTTGAATATCGAAAATTCGGAAATTAGAAGATTTGAAGATTTGAAGATTCAGAAATTATAAAATCGAAAATTCGGAAATTCAAAAATCTGAGAATTCAAAAATCCAAAAATAAGCACAAAAATCTGAAAATTCAAAAGAACGAAAATCTAAAAATAAGAATGAAAATTCAAAAACCCGAAAATTATAAAATCTGAAATAATAACTAACTAATAATAACTATTACTAACTATTAAATTATAGATTTTGGAATTTCCTTTCATATTTGGCTGTTAGTGAACGTAATTAATACGAATTTATCTCAAGTTACAAATTATCTGAAATAACGAATGCCGCATCTAAACGAATAAACATTTTATTATTATTATTTATTATTATTAATTTGTTACATTCCATTCGTTTAGATGCGGCATTCCTTATGTCGGATAATTTGTAACTTTGGATAAATTCGTATTCATTACGTTCCCTAACAGCCAAATTTGTAAGGTAATTCCAATACCTATAATTTCACACTTAGCTATTATTAGTTAGTTATTATTTCAAGTTCTCGAATTTTTTATTTTATTTTCGTTCTTATTTTTGTATTTTCGTTCTTTCGAATATTCGGGTTTTTCCTTCTTTAGAATTTTCGACATTTCCTTTTATTTTCAGATTTTCAAATTTTCGAATTTCCAAATTTGTTTTCATAGTATACACTATAGGATTATAAAAGACCTGGGAAACCTTTGGGTGCCCCAAGGAAATTAGTAATGTGGTGCGTATAGCGCGCAGTGGCGAACAGTGGGTGTGAGCAAAATGCTCTTGCTGACATCACCACCCAGCCTCCCAGTGATGCTGAACCTGCCCCCGGACAGGCGCCTGCATCTCTCGGACGGCAACAGATTTGCGCGTGACCGTCTTGGCTACTTGGGGAGCCACAGCTCGTTCTGAATAACGTGTCCGGGTTTTCTGCTGGACTAAAACCTGGACACATGATTCAAAACCTTGACTGCCTGGGTAAATCCTGGACAAGTTGCAACCCTATGAAGTGGGGTAGGATAGGTCACGGAGCGTTGATTCCCTAATGTAAGGAATGCACTTTCTGCATTATGGTAAAAAAAATGCTTCAGTACCCCCCCCCCCCCAACTTTTACCTGCGCTCCATCCTCCCCCCACCTTCTGGGTTGCAGAGGTGGATGTTGTGTGGATGTGTAGTCATAGGCTCCAGGTACCATTAATAAAATTGCTGGGAGGAGGGAGCAGGCACTATGTGTATCAATGGACACACACAGCACGAGCAAAAGACACGCATGCATGGGTGTCTCCTTAGCAGCCATGTTGCTAAGGAGACACCTGCAAAAAAAGTTATGGGTGCCACGAGCTTCAGGACTGGGTGCAGGAGACTAAAAGACACAAAAAATACATTTTAAAGAAGGAGAATTTTCATTTACTGTATGCATGGACCTTCTCTACAAAAAAATAAAAATAAAATAAAAGAAGAAAATAAATCCTACATGGTGTTTCAGGATGACATGGGCTCAGAGGAAGGGCTGAGTGAGTGATGCTGGACATCTAGTGGCAGAAAAGAAGTACTGCAGGGAATCTCTGGATGGATTGAAGTGTGATATTGCAACAAAATCAATTTCTTTACTTTAATTGTGTCTTTTAATGGGCTAGTCCTGTCTATCAACTCTACGCTTCCTCCAGGTTGGTGGCTCAGAAAGTATTGAATCCGGAGGACAGGGAGGCCAATCAGCAGGGAGCGATTGTGGCACCCCTATATCCGGACATCATATCTATTAGAAATAATATGGATTTCTCCTGCTTCTGCCAGCTGACTCATTCCTCCTCATTATATGCCCCCCCCCCCCACAGCTGTCATCTGTCAGCCTCCCATCTCCACCCCCTCCTCTCTACTACCGCCCCCCCCCCCCCCCATTCAATGTTGATCAAATATAGCTGCCTCCCCGTATAGTGCGCGGCGTGATTCAGATCCGCATAAAAAGTCAAAAACAGCATTTTTCTGGCTCTGCATGACGGTGTGTGTGTGGGGGGGGAGGGGGGGGGGTGATGACAACCGCACACCATCTGTAATTTTTATTTTAGAATTTACACACAAACATCAAACTGACAGACTATGTGAAGGGAGACAGAATTCAGGGGTATGATTGGATACAATATGACTGCTATTGTTTCTCTGTATATATTGAGTGATAGGAGTGGATATGGGGTGTAAATGGGGGTTGATAGGAGTGGGCATGGGGTGTAAATGAGGGGTGATAGGAGTGGACATGGGGTGTAAATGGGGGTGATAGAAGTGGACATGGGGTGTAAATGTGGGTTGATAGGAGTGGACATGAGGGTGTAAATGGGGGGGGGGGGGTGATAGGAGTGGACATGGAGCGTAAATGGGGGGTGATAAGAGTGGACATGGGATGTAAATGGGGGTGATAGGAGTGTACATGGGGTGTAAATGGGGGGTGATAGGAGTGGACATGGGATGTAAATGGGGGGTGATAGGAGTGGACATGGGGGTGTAAATGAGGGATGATAGGAGTGGACATGGGGTGTAAATGGGGGTTGATAGGAGTGGGCATGGGGTGTAAATGGGGGTGATAGGAGTGGACATGGGGTGTAAATGGGGGTGATAGGAGTGGACATGGGGGTGTAAATGGGGGGGGGGTGATAGGAGTGGACATGGAGCGTAATGGGGGGTGATAAGAGTGGACATGGGATGTAAATGGGGGTGATAGGAGTGTACATGGGGTGTAAATGGGGGTGATAGGAGTGACATGGGATGTAAATGGGGGGTGATAGGAGTGGACATGGGGGTGTAAATGAGGGGTGATAGGAGTGGACATGGGGGTGTAAATGAGGGGTGATAGGAGTGGACATGGGGTGTAATGAGGGGTGATAGGAGTGGACATGGGGTGTAAATGGGGGTTGATAGGAGTGAACATGGGTGTAAATGGGGGGGATAGGACTGGACATGGGGTGTAAATGGGGGTTGATAGGAGTGGGCATGGGGTGTAAATGGGGGTGATGAGTGGACATGGGGTGTAAAATGGGGGTTGATAGGAGTGGACATGGGGGTGTAAATGGGGGGGGGGGTGATAGGAGTGGACATGGAGCGTAAATGGGGGTGATAAGAGTGGACATGGGATGTAAATGGGGGTGATAGGAGTGTACATGGGGTGTAAATGGGGGGTGATAGGAGTGGACATGGGATGTAAATGGGGGGTGATAGGAGTGGACATGGGGGTGTAAATGAGGGGTGATATGAGTGGACATGGGGTGTAAATGAGGGGTGATTAGAGTGACATGGGGTGTAATGGGGGTGATAGGAGTGGAAATGGGGTGTAATGGGGGTGATAGGAGTGGACATGGGGTGTAAATGAGGGGTGATAGGAGTGGACATGGGGTGTAAATGAGGGGTGATAGGAGTGGACATGGGGTGTAAATGAGGGGTGATAGGAGTGGACATGGGGTGTAGAGTGGACAGGGGGTATAAATGGGGGGTGATAGGAGTGGACATGGGGTGTAAATGGGGAGTGATAGGAGTGGACATGGGGTGTAAATTGGGGGTGATAGGAGTGGACATGGGGTGTAAATGGGGGGTGATAGGGGTGGACATGGGTGTAAATGAGGGGTGATAGGAGTGTACATGGGGTGTAAATGAGGGGTGATAGGAGTGGACATGGGGTGTAAATGGGGGGGTGATAGGAGTGGACATGGGTGATAGGAGTGGACATGGGGTGAATGAGGAGGTGGATAGGAGACATGGGGTGTAAATGGGGGGTGATAGGAGTGGACATGAGGTGTAAATGGGGGGCGATAGGAGTGGACATGGGGGTGTAAATGGGGGGCGATAGGAGTGGACATGGGGTGTAAATGAGGGGGTGATAGGAGTGGACATGGGGTGTAAATGAAGGGGTGATAGGAGTGGACATGGGGTGTAAATGGGGGTGATAGGAGTGGACATGGGGTGTAAATGGGGGGTGATAGGAGTGGACATGGGGTGTAAATGAGGGGTGATAGTAGTGGACATGGGGTGTAAATGAGGGGTAATAGGAGTGGACATGGGGTGTAAATGGGGGTGATAGGAGTGGACATGGGGTGTAAATGAGATGATAAGAGCAGGCAGTGTTGTACATTCTATACATCACTTGTTATTAAAGAGGAAGTAAACCTGATGGGTTTACTTCCTCTTTTTTTCCCTGCAAAGGTAAAGCATAATGGACTACTATGCATCGCATAGTAGCTCATTATGTGTCACTTACCTGACACAGGAGCCAGCGAAGTCGCCGCTGATCCCTGTAGTCCGCCGCGTCCATCTTGCTGGTGGCGTCTCGCAGCTCCGACCAATGACAGCGGCGCAACAACGATGATGGTTCACTCCCGCGCATGCGCACGGGAGTCGCGCCTCGCAGCTCCGTTGCTGTCATACGGCGAAGCCGCGATGACGTCACTCCCGCGCATGCGCACGGGAGTCGACAAATTTGGCAAATCCATTCTTGGATTTGCCGCATTTAGTGCGCCTGCGCGCCGCTGTCTACGGCGCATGCGCCGTAGACAGCGGTGCCCATTTTCGGGCAAATATCTCCTAAACCATATAGGTTTAGGAGATATTGCTTGGACCTACAGGTAAGCCTTAATCTAGGCTTACCTATAGGTCCAAGTTGTTTGGAAGGGTTTACTTCCTCTTTAATGATTGAATCCAACAATCGTTCATCAGACCTCCCAGTCAGTGCGCACCATG